>NC_056745.1:1204014896-1204209896 GCF_019279795.1 Protopterus annectens
ATATTACTATTTCCACAAAGACAAAGGCTAAGTCAAAGACTCCTGTTAAACCCAGACTTTCTGCTCAAGCTTCTTCGAATTCAGCTCCTAAGACTCAGAAGCAATTACTACGGATGGCTGAGGATTTATTAACTATGATTAGGGGCTCTCACCCTCCTCTTGAGAAAAGGCCTAGACAGGATATCCCTTATGATTCCTCTGATCAGGCTTCTGTATCTTCTGTTTCTTCCTCTGATCAGGATTACTCTTTTCCTCCTTATGAGGATTCGGATGCAGAGGATTCTGTTCCCTCTGCCTCTCCCCTGAAGATTTCTCTTTTGGGGAAACCTTGCATGAGATGAGGGAGCATTTTCATTGGGAAGGTCAGGATTATTCTGCTTCCAAAAAGAGACTTAGGGAATTTCTTCTTCTCCCTCAACACAGGCCTTTAGCTATTCCTCCTGTACTTGACATTGTGGATGATGCCTTCTCTGAAGCTAACTTGAATCCTGATTCCATGCCGCCTGCTCCTTCTAAGCCTGATAGATTTTACAGGGTCCCTGATTCCCATCAATTCTTATTTAAGAACCCTTCTGCTGATCCTGAAACTATTTCGCAGGGTTCCAAGGCTGCTAAGACCGCCTCCTCTAAGAATCCTATCCCCTCTGAAAAGGATTCTCGTGCCTTGGACAGGTGGGGCAAAAAGGTTTATACTTCAGCTACCCTTTCTATTAGAGCTTTAAATTGCCAGTTTCACATGTTTAAGTATCAACAGTTTCTTTTATCTGTTTTAAAACAAAGGCTTTCTACCTTTCCTGCATGTGCTGAGGACAAGGAATTACAGGATGTGTTGCATGCAACTGAACAAGTTAGCAAACATAGTTTACATTGTGGTTTTGATGCCTTAGAGGCTTCCTGCAAAGCTGCTGCCTCTGGTACTGTTATCAGGAGACATGCTTGGCTTTGTGAGCAGAATTTACCTGAACAAGTTAAGGCTAAATTGCTAGATGCCCCTGTTCAGCATGATGTCTTATTTGGATCTAAGGCTGAGGAGGTTATTAAAAAGATGGAAGAAAAATCCAAGTCTATGCAGACTGTAAAAGATTTTTTGCAAGTGCAGCCTCCTAGATTTTCTAGAAATTGGCCCTCCAAAAATTGGTCTTTTCCCACTTCTGACAGGCCTCAAAGGGGAAGATATAGACGCTCCAGAGGTCGGGCGCAGGCTCAGGCCTCTTGCAGATCTAGACAGTGGACTGCTTCTTCACCTAGAAGGGGAGAAGACAGACCTCAAACCCAAAGAAAGCAGACCCAATGACTCCCTCTGCTGGGCTACAGGTCCTCCTTCCCTGGATGCCCCTCTCAGAGGAAAACTTTCTCTTTTTTACCAAAATTGGACTCTCATTACCCAGGACAAATGGGTGTTAGACGTGATTTTGAAAGGCTACAGATTCCACTTTCACACACTGCCAAGGCCTTCCGGCTGACCAGATCTGCCAAAACATCAATGGACAGAGGCCTTAAATCAAGTGGACGCTTTATTAGCCTTAAGAGCCATAGAACCTGTTCTACCTCTAGAGGTGGGGAAAGGTTTTTACTCAAGACTTTTTCTGGTCCCAAGAAAACAAAACTCCTGGAGACCTATTCTGGACCTCTCAATATTAAACACCTTTTTGGAAATTCCAAAATTCAAGATGCTTACACTTCAACTTCTTCCAATGCTCTCACAAGATGCTTGGATGGTAATATTGGACTTAAAAGAGGCTTACTTACACGTCCCCATAAGGCAACAATGCAGAAAGTACCTCAGATTCAAGGCAGGCTCGAGACACTTCCAATTCTCTGTACTGCCATTTGGCTTATCTACTGCGCCCAGAGTTTTTACCAAATGCCTGGCTCCAGTAGTAGCTTACTGCAGACTTCAGGGGATTCAGATTTACCCCCATCTGGATGACTGTCTAATTCAGGCAGACAGCAAAGACCTTTTACTTCAACACCTGCATTTTGTTCAACGTCTTCTCCTACTACTGGGATTCTCAGTGAACACAAAAAAGTCACATTTGATTCCTTCTCAACGAATGACCTTTTTGGGAGCTCTTCTAGACACAAGTTTACAGATGGCCTTCCTTACTCCAGAAAAACAGTTACAGCTGGCTTCAATCTTCAAGACATTGGCAACATTGACTTAGCACACTGCAAGGAAATTCCTGCAGGCTTTGGGCTACATGGCCTCTTGCATCCTGTTGATTCCAAATGCGAGGCTTCACATGAGGAAACATCAATAAAACCTAAAGAGTGTATGGTCTCAGCATTGCCACAGTCTGGATACAATGATTCCACTGATTCCCTGCCTCCAGAAGGAATTCCTTTGGTGGTCCAGGGTGTGTGTTTTGAACGAAGGGAAGCCCTTTCGTCTTCCTCAACCTACTCGGATCATAACCACGGACGCCTCGGATTATGCTTGGGGAGCTCATTTTCTAGACAAATGCCAACAGGGCTCTTGGACAAACAAACACCTTCTATGGCACATCAACTTGAAAGAAATGTTAGCAGTCCAAAATGCTCTTCTAGCCTTCCAGACTCTTTTGAAGCCAGGACCTCTGCTAATTCGAACAGACAACACCACAGTCATGTGGTACATAAACAAGCAAGGGGGCTCTCACTCTTACCCCCTTTGCAGACTTGCCATGACTGTATGGGACACAGCCCTAAATTTGAATCTGGATCTTCAGGCACAGTTCATTCCAGGAAATCAGAATCTCTTAGCAAACAGCCTAAGCAGAAACATTTTGGATCCTCACGAATGGATGTTGGACCCCAACTTATTCAGCAAGATAACTGCAGTTTGGGGCTGTCCTCAGATCTGTTTGCATCCCATCTCAACCATCAGTTGCCTCTCTTTTGCACCAGGTCCTTTCACAAGACAGCTTGGAAAGTGGATGCCCTGTCCTTCAGCTGGAGGAATCTTTCGGGATATGCCTTCCCTCCTCTTCCTCTTCTGCCTCGGGTATTGCTAAAGATAAAGCTGGACAAACCCAGACTGATCATTTTGATAGCTCCAAATTGGCCTAGTCAGATGTTCTTCATTCCACATTGCTGCAGTCCTAACTATTGGGTAGTCCGCTGTCCAGTCGGCCGGAATACCAAAGTATATGGCTGACGTCGGTCACGGCGCATTAGACTGACGTCAGTACGTCAGGGTACTAATGCGCATGACCGACGTCATATCCTCAGTCTTTTTTGCCGCATGGTCCGATGCAGAAGCAATTTTGCGAGTGCAGGTTGGGGTTCTGAAAGTTTCTGAAGTCAGAGTTTCAGACCGAATCAAAGTTGGCTAAGTACCCCGTTGGGGAATATTTTGGTTTTTTCTTGCCTCAGTATTTAACCGGATGTCAGAAAAAGTGAATAACTGTATTTCTTGTGGGAAACAGATACCTCATAGGGATTACCATACTTTGTGTATACCTTGTTTAGGGCCTGAGCACGGCGTTGTTGGATGCCGCTCTTGTGCAAGATTTAACAAACGCACTATTAAGAGAAGGTTAGACTGTGCCAGGTTAGTGTTTGGGAAGCGTTGTAATTATAAAATGCCGTCGGATGTTCCGGCGCCGCTTCGGCAAAAGCGCAAGGATAAAGCAGCAAAGCCTAGAGTGGAAGAACCGACAGTCCCTGACGCGGTTCTTTAGAAGGCTCAGTGGAGCCGGAGGTTCTGCCAGGTGTTTCTTTGGAGTCTCAGGGAGAGACTTTATTGTTACAGGATGTATCCTCTCAGGAAGTAGGCCAGGCTGAGGGGGCTTCTCAGGTGGCTGTTCTTCCCTCTCTTCCTAAGGTGGTTAGAGCCTCCCCCTCTGTTTCCAAGGTTTCTTTGAGAGGCAGGCCTAGTGTAGCTTCAGTGGGGGTTTCTCCTAGTGCTTCAGGGTCTTTGCCTAAGAAACATATGCTTAAAATGGCAGAGGATTTGATTACTATGATTAGAGGTTCTATGCCCCCTCCTGACAAGAGGCCTAGGGTGGAACCTGAGTTTGAGAGTTTTGAGCACTGTTCGGAGGCTTCTGAGTCTTCGGCTGAAGACTTGCAGGAGTATCCTCCTTATTCTGATTCTGATGTGGATGATTCTACTCCTTCAGCTTCTCCTCCTGAGGATTTTTCATTTTCAGAGACTCTGCATTCCATGAGGGAGCATTTTAAATGGGAAGGTCAAGATTTCTCTGATTCCAGGAAGAGGCTTAGGGAATTCTTGTTTTTACCCCAGCATAGGCCTTTAGCTATACCTCCGGTTCTGAATGTGGTGGAAGATGTTTTGCAGAGGCTTCCCTGAATCCTGATTCTTTGCCTCCTGCACCAGTTAAACCGGATAGGTACTATAGGGTGCCTGAAGCTCATAAGTATCTTTTCAAGAGTCCTAGGGCAGACTCGGAAACTGTCTCTCAGGGGCCTAAAGGTGTGAAGGCTTCTGTGGTTAAAAATCCTGTTCCTCCTGATAAAGAGTCAAGGGCTTTGGATAGATGGGGAAAGAAAGTGTATACTTCTTCCACTTTAGCCATGAGGGCATTGAATTGTCAGTTTCACATGTTAAAATTTCAGAATTACCTCCTTTCACAATTGAAATCTAAGGTGGATGCTCTGGCAGAAGGTATTGTGTGTAAAGAGTTGCAGGATTTAGTTCATGTGTCTGAACAGGTGGGTAAACATTCCTTGCAGTGTGGTTTTGATGCTGTGCAGGCCTCCTCGAGGGTGGCTGCCACTGGTTCTGTTCTTCGTAGGCACGCCTGGTTGAGAGATCAGAACTTAGCTGAGCATGTTAAGACAAGGATTTTGGATGCTCCTTTACAGTCTGATGTGTTGTTTGGTTCGCCGGTTGAAGCAGTTTTAAAGAAAATGGAGGACAAGGCTCAGTCTAGGGAAACTGTTAAAGATTTTTGCAGGTGCAGCCTCCAAGTTTAGTAGAAATTGGCCTACTAAGGGTGGACTTATCCTGCTTATGATTCCCAGTCTAGGGGTAGGTCTAGACGTGGTAGGGGCAGAGCTCAAGGTTCTTTTAGGCCTAGGACAGGAGTTCACCTGCTCAGACTTCTGGTGAGGGCAGGGGTCAGTCCTTTCGTAAGCAGACCCAATGACCTGCCTTTTCAGCTGCCAGTACATTCTCGCCTGGCAGCACCTCTGGGAGGAAGGCTGTCTCTTTTCAAAGAAAATTGGGATTTAATTACCCAAGACAGATGGGTTCTGGATATCATTCACCACGGTTACAGGTTTTATTTCCATACCTTGCCTCCTTTCAAAGGCATGCCAGACATTCCTCCTCTACAAAGAACAGAGGCTCACAAGCAAATTTCTCTCTTGCTCCAAATAGGAGCCATTCAGTCAGTTCCTGTGCCAGAAAGGGGCCTAGGATTTTATTCTCGCCTGTTCCTAGTACCAAAGAAGGGGAACACGTGGAGACCAATTCTGGATTTATCTATCCTCAACACTTATCTGGACATTCCCAAGTTCAAAATGTTGACGTTACAACAGCTTTTACCTCTGCTGGGCAAAGATCACTGGATGGTAACTTTAGATCTCAAGGAAGCTTACCTTCATGTGCCTATAAGGCTAAGTTGCAGGAAGTATCTGCGTTTTCGAGCTGGAAATTCTCATTATCAGTTCTCTGCATTGCCCTTTGGCTTATCCACTGCCCAGAGTATTCACAAAGGTTCTGGCTCCAGTGATAGCTTACTTCAGGCTAAAAGGAATTCAAATCTATCCTTACTTGGACGACTGCCTGATTCTGGCTCAAGAAAAGGAAGACCTTCTACAGCATTTGGAATATGTTATAGCAGTGCTAAGATGCCTAGGGTATTCTGTGAACGAAATAAAGTCCAGTCTAGTACCCTCTCAAGACATGTGCTTTCTGGGTGTGAGACTGAATACAGCAGCCCAGATGGCCTTTTTAACCCCGGACAAACAAAAGAATCTATCCAGTTACTTCCATCAACTATCTCTTCAGTCCGGGCTGACTGCAAGGACAGTCCTTCAAGCCTTAGGGTTCATGGCATCTTGTATTCTGGTGCTTCCCAATGCCAAACTGCATATGAGGAAGCTACAATGGTATCTAAAAAATCTATGGACACAGCACTGCCAGGATTTGGACACTGTCATTCAAATAATACCTTGCATTCAAAAGGAATTTTTGTGGTCGGCTCAGGAATGTCACCTAAACAAGGGACTCTCTGTGACCCGGCCAGAGGCGAGTCAGATTCTAACGACGGATGCCTCAGACATTGCTTGGGGAGCTCATCTAGATGGAAAATGGATACAAGACAAGTGGCCTGCCAGACTACAGCATCTACATATCAACATGAAAGAGATGTTAGCAGTCCAGTTTGCATTAATGGCTTTCAAGGAGTTACTTCTTCCAGGGCAGGTGTTGATTCTAACAGACAACACAACTGTCATGTGGTACATCAACAAACAAGGGGGAACACATTCTTACCCATTGTGCAGGCAAGCAATGATTTTATGGGAGACTGTGCTCAGCTTGCAACTAACTCTTCAGGCAAGGTTTCTGCCGGGAGCACAGAACTCCTTAGCAGATGTGTTAAGCAGGCAAATCATGGATCCCCACAGTGGAAACTGGATCTTCATGTATTTCAAAAATTGACAGTGTCATGGGGAACTCCAGACATAGATCTGTTCGCTTCTCCACTAAACCACCAGCTGCCACAGTTTTGCACGAAGGGATTTCATCACACAGCTTGGAAAGTGGATGCTCTTTCTTTCAGTTGGAAAAATCTTCATGTGTATGCTTTTCCACCTCTTCCTCTTCTCCCAAAGGTGCTTCTAAAGGTCAGACAAGACAAGCCAAGGATGATTTTAATAGCTCCAGATTGGCCTCGGCAGCACTGGTACCCATTACTGAGGAGTCTGGTAAGGAAGCCTCCATGGCCTTTACCCTTGATTCCACATCTGTTGTCTCAGAAGGACGGTCGTCTGCTCAATGTCAAGCTTCACTCTCTTCATCTAACAGCCTGGCATATTCTGTTTTGAAAGACAGCAGGTCTCAACTTCCTCAACAAGTTTTAAATGTGATTATGGAAGCCAGAAGACCTAGTACAAGGAAAGTGTACGAGAAAAATGGAAGAGATTTTTATTTTGGACTGCAGCAAAGAATTTGGAGATTTCGAGCCTAATTTGAGTGTGGCTCTTCAATATCTTACTGAGTTATTGGACAAAGGTTTGTCTTTCTCTTCCATTAAGATTCATGCTGCAGCAATTTCAGCTCACTATGATTGTGACCCACCATTGTTTTCACATCCTTTGTTCAAGCAATTTCTTAGAGGGCAAAGAATATAAGACCCCACGTAGAGCTCCTACTCCTGCTTGGGATCTCAATTTTGTGTTTGAGAAACTTACTCTACAACCTTTTGAGCCTCGGCTACTGCTGAACTGAAATACTTGTCATGGAAGACTGCTTTTTGTTGGCCATTACTTCTGCAAGAAGGGTTTCTGAGTTACAGGCCCTTATGGCGGTTGAGCCTTTTTGATTTTTCATAAGGATAGGGTATCATTACGCACTAATCCTTCCTTTATGCCTAAGGTGGTTTCTAGTGTGGCTTTAAACCAAACTATTCATTTGCCTACTTTCTATGCAGATCCCCAAAATAAGGGGAAAAGATTTTGCACACTTTAGATGTACACAGGCAATTGCGTTATTATTTAAGCAGGACTAAGGATTTTAGGCAGTCTCAGCAGTTGTTTGTTTCTTTTGCTTTGAGTTCAGGGCAAGCCTGTGTCAAAACAAACTATTTCTAGGTGGATTGGGTTTTGCATTGCATTTTGTTATTCCCATCATGGCAAGGAGATTCCAGCTGGGATTAGGCCTCATTCCACTAGGGCTACTGCCACTTCAACAGCATTTCTAAGGGGTGGCAACTAAGGATATTTTGGAGGCAGCTACTTGGAGTTCAGTGCATACTTTCTCTAAGCATTACCACCTTCCTCTCTACTCTAAGTCTAGGGCTGGTTTTGCCACAGCTATTTTGCAAGGCATGTTATCAGCTCCTGCTTCCTTATGATTTGCCAGCCTCCCTTACCTCTGCTTTGGGATTCTACCCAATAGTTAGGACTGCAGCAATGTGGAATGAAGAACATAGTACAGTTTTGTACCTACCATAAATGTAGATGTTCGAGGATCCACATTGCTGCAGTCCAATTTACCCTCCCTCCTTCCCCTCTGTGTTTAGGGGTGGTTGTGTAGGTGAGATTATATTCTGGTACCTTTGTATATATTGTATATATTTTTGGTGCAGGTATGTTTGGTGTGTTTTGGTTTTGGCCTTGTCTTTTTAGGGTCTTCTGACATCTGGGGCAAGAAAAGACTGAGGATATGGCGTCGGTCATGCGCATTAGTACCCTGACGTACTGACGTCAGTCTAATGCGCCGTGACCGACGTCAGCCATATACTTTGGTATTCGGGCCGACTGGACAGCGGACTACCCAATAGTTAGGACTGCAGCAATGTGGATCCTCGAACATCTACATTTATGGTAGGTACAAAACTGTACTTTTTGGTACCCAACTCTATTGCACCTTTGCTTGGAACCCCCTTGGAGTCTTCCTCTGACCCATTCTCTACTGTCCCAGCATCAGGGTCAGGTATTTCACTCTCAAATCAAGACTCTCTGCCTGGCAGCTTGGCTTATCAAAGGCAATTGATTCCTTCTTCTCTTCCTAAACAAGTTTTGGATATTCTTTTGGAAGCTAGGCGTCCTAGTACAAGGAAATCTTATGCTTCTAAATGGAAAAGATTTTGTATTTGGATGCAGGATCGTGGCTCTGATCCTTTAATACCTGATATTCCCTCTATTTTACTTTATCTCTCGGACCTTTTGATTAAAGGTCTTTCCTTTTCTTCCATTAAAATTCATGCTTCTGCTATTTCGGCTCATTTCAATTGTGATCCTCCCTTTTTTTTTTTCCCACCAGCTGGTTAGACGATTTCTGAGAGGAGCTAAGAATTTAAGACCTCCTAGATCTCCTCCTGTCTCTCCTTGGGATCTCAACTATGTCTTGGAAAAGCTTACTTTGCCTCCTTTTGAGCCTGCTGCCTCTGCGGATATTAAGTTCTTATCCTGGAAGACAGCTATCTTGTTGGCCTTGACTTCTGCCAGAAGGGTGTCTGAGTTACAAGCCCTCATGGCCATGGAACCATACCTCATCTTCCATCAGGACAGAGTTTCCTTGAGGACCAATCCTACTTTTATGCCTAAGGTAGTTTCTAGAGTGGCTCTAAATCAGACTATTCACCTTCCTACCTTTTTCCCAAAACCCCAAAATAAGGGGGAAAGGATTTTGCATTCATTGGACGTACACAGGCAACTACGTTTTTACCTGTACAAAACTAAAGATTTCAGAAAATCAGATCAATTGCTTATCTCATTTGCTTCCAGTTCTCTAGGTAAAGCTATTTCTAAGCAAACTATTTCCAAATGGATTGCTCATGGAATAAGATATTGTTACTCTCTCTATGGAAGACAGATTCCAGGTACCGTCAGGACTCATTCTATTAGAGCAGCTGCCACTTCAGCAGCCTTTCTCAGAGGAGTTCCTACCAAGGACATTCTGGAGGCTGCCACTTGGAGCTCTGTGCATACCTTTTCCAAGCACTATAACCTCCCTTTGTACTCTAAGTCTAGGGCAGGCCTTGCCTCTGCTGTTTTGCAGGGTCTTCTAGCTGCTCCTTCTTCTTCATAACCTCCTCCTGTGTTCTCAGCTTTCGGATTCTACCCTACAGTTATGACTGCAACAGTGAAACACGAAGAACATAGTACAGTTGTGTATACCTACCATAAATGTAGATGTTCGAGTGTCTTCACTGTTGTAGTCGGTGTTTCCCTCCCTCCAGACCCCTCTTGTTTCTTTTTGCTTACTGTGTTTCCTTTTCCACTACCTTTCTGGTGTATTTGTGTTTCCCTTGGGACACCTTCTGGTTTTATGGGGGCTTCTGACATCAGGGGCAAGAAAGGCTGGAGAAGATGGCGTCGGCTGTCAGCTTTATACCCATGCGTTCTGACGTCAGGGTACTTGCTGATACAGCCAAAGCCGGACCCAGACTTTGATATTCTGGCCGACCTCGGGCTGCCTGCCGGCAGGAGTACCCTACAGTTATGACTGCAACAGTGAAGACACTCGAACATCTACATTTATGGTAGGTATACACAACTGTACTTTTCCTGCCATGCATGGAAGGAGCCAGACTCCATGCAGCTATTCCCAAGCATGCGGATAAGTACCTTAGCCTACCTGCAGATCGCTTACAGTAGAGCAAGGGTATTCCAGTTGATGCCATTGTGGTGTTTGCAGCCACCAAGAAGGGCCTAGTGTAACAGAGCTCCACTGTCCACCCCCAAACAAGGAGTCTCAAGCTCTGGACAGACATGGGAAGCATGTTTATACCTTAGTTACTTTTTACACTGAGATCATTGAATTACTTGGCACACTTCACGCTTCTACAGAGGGATCTGGTTAAGAAACTTACCAACTGTCTGGCAGAGTCCTTGTCAGAGGAGGACCTCAAGAAGCTATCTCTCAGTGTGTCACTCTCTGTCTTCCTTATCTAATTCCTCAATGAGGCTGAACTCTAATGCTGCAGAGGGAACCTCTTGAGCAGCCAGTACAGGCATAGCCCTCAGAAGACATGCCTGGATGAAGCTTTGTGGGTTAGCAGAACACTTTAATGCATCCTTCATCAATGTCGCCTTTGATGGTTGTTCTGTTTTTGGGCCATTGGTCAAGGAAACCCTTACTTGACAGTGAGCAGGAGGGAAGGGCTTTATCTGCTGTAGGGATCAAGTTTTCTTCCCCCCAACGGACCTTTTCCAAGAACCAGTAGAGTGGTAAGAAGATGTGGTTCCAAAAATCCTAAAGTTCTTTCCTTAAGTCCCAAGAAGATTCCTCTTTTAGGGAGAGAGGAAGAGGATTCAATGGCAGACAACTCCCTAGAGGCACGGGGGTCCTCAGAATCAAGGCTTGAAAGAACCTTTCTCTGACGAGCCCTACCAGCACTCCTGAAGCATTGCCCAACTGTCCTACTCTGGAGGGAGTCAGGGACAGATTTTCCTTGCACCTAGACAGGTTTAACAAATGACGGCTAGGTGCTAAACATAATTTCCAGAGGTTACTGTATTCCCTTTTCTCTTCCACCTCCAAGCCCCAGGATGAGTCTTCCTGATGTGCCACCCAATCAGAGGGAGAATGCCATCCTAGAGGTTCAGAAATGTCTAGAAAAAAGAGCCATCAAAGAGGTCCCATCCGAATAGCAAGGATGCAGAACTATTCATGCTTCTTTTTGGTGCCAAAAAGATGGGGGACCTGCAGCCGATCTTAGATCTGAGCAATCTGAACCTGGCCCTAGGTATGGATCCTGAACTGGCAATGGAGGTGGCGCCACCTAAAAAGAAGGTGAAGGTCTTAAGGCCTGTTGCTGTTCCTCTGATTTCGGACTTCCCACCAGCTACTGGTCTAGGAGCTGAGGGATATCTGGAAGAACTGGCAACTTTGAAGGGTACCATGTCGGAAGCTGCCGTAGCATCTCCAATTGGCACATCCGTGGAGGTTTCTGTGACTTCAGCCTCCATCAATGTTGAGGGGGAACCAGGCTTTTGACGCCTGACCACTAGGCCTTCGGCCTCTCAAACTATTCTCAAGACTCCTAGTCTCAAGAAAAAAACAAAAAAAAACAAGTCATTTGTCTGCCCCAGTGGAAGTGGAAGAGCAGAAAGACTGGCAAACATTTTCCCAGTCCCTTTTTTCCAGGCCTTTATGGCCCTGAGGCCCACAGCCTCGCATACTCTTGCTCTGCCTACCCTTACTCCTAGGCCTGCCTCTGTCAGCTCTATCCTTCTTCCTTAGAGTCAGAAGGAAGACTCTTCTTCCTCTTCCTCTGATGAGGCTCACTTATACCTCTCGGTTTGCCTCTCCACTGGAATACCTTTCTCCAGATGAAGACTCCTTGGAAGGAGACTCCCCTCCAGAAGATAGCACCTTTGAGGAGACTATGTCCAGCTTGAGAGAATACTTAAAGTGGGACTCCACCCAAATGATAGAGGTACAGAAAAGATATTTTGAGCTTCTCCAGATGGAGACTCCCTCTCCCTCTGCTGTTCCTCCTGTGATTCCAGCTTACCTGGATGCCTTTGCTTCTGCCTCCAAGACCCCAGAATCTCAACCTCCTGCTCCAAAAAGGCCAGATAGGTTCTATAAAGTCCCTGATGATCACAAGTACCTCATCAAGCCACCCATGGCAGACCAAACTGTCATTGCGGTGGCACTAGACAAGCAATCCAGCCAGATTCCTTCCTCTTCCCTGCTGCCATCAGATAAGGACAGTAAGGTGATGGACAGACTGGGGAAAAAGATCTACACTTCCTCCAACCTGGTCTTTAGGGCCATTAATTACCAGACTCGCATGGTAAAGTATGCTCTAGATCTAGTTTCCCAGGCATCTACATTGCTTTATTCTAAGCTTGATTCCCCTACAAAGCCCCAAGTTGCCTCTAAGCTTTCCTTAGCAGCACAGGTAGCCAGGCATTCCATAAAATGCAGCTGCGATGCTGCTGAAGCGTCAGCCAGATCAGCCGCATCTGCCTCTGTATTATGCAGGTACAGTGGTGCAGACTTCAACCCCTCCCAGATGACTTCAAAAACAATATCCTGGATGCTCCCCTGGAAAGTTCCTCTTTGGCAAGCAGTCTGCTGAACTATTCAGATGTTTCCAGGAAAAAAGCAAGGAAATGCAGGACTTGAAGCATCTACTGGTATCCCCAGTTTCAAAATTCTACAGGAACTACCCTGCAAAACCTAGCTTTGTTTGGTGGGCACCTCTTCTTTCCACTTCATTCTCAAAGCATAGGAAAGAGGCTAGGAAACCCTCAACCTCTAGGGAATACTCCTCCCTCCCAATCTACCCCCAGGCAGCCCTTTCCAGTCAGACCAAACAATGTGTGACTGCCTAAATCCCCTCCATCTCCCCCTATCCACCCAGCTCCCTCACTGTCTTACAAACCAAACTAGCCAAACTCAACGAATTCTCAAAATCCAGTCCACAAAAAATGACACGTAATGTTAAACCACGGCAATTTATTGAACCAAATGACTTTATTGTAAATACACACATTATATTTTAACACACAAAAAAATAAGCGCTTTCGTTTTTCTATTACATTTCTTAAACTTCATCAGATAACCTACATTAATCTTTTACACTAATAACAATTACATCAGCTTAATCTTCAATGACACCCCCCCCCAAGAGAACCGATAAGATCCTATTAACTAATCTGTGCTTTCAAGTGAAGTTATTGCACATTCAACCAGTGTAAATAGAAGTTGATCCAGTGTATACAAACGGTATCCATTTTTATTTCAAATAAAATATCATTGCTTCAATGCTTTCAATTTCAGTATGCTCTTAATAGACATAGTCTCATTTAAGTTGGGTCAATACCTTGCATTTAAGCGCATCTGCCAGGACAGTTTTGCCTTTTCCAAAAGTAGTAGCCACTTCCCTCCCCTTTCAGAAACTTTTCAAAGCTTCCAAAATAATATATTTAAACTATGGCCTCAACTCTGCATACAATGTTTAGCCAAGGCGTTCACTTATTTTTTATATTTGATGTCATTTAGATGTTCCCCGATCCAGTTCTTCAATTTACCCTCTGTTTTGCCCACATAAAAACATGGGCATTGTGAGCATAAAGCACAATATATTACTTTGTCCGAGTTAAATGAAAACCTCCCATGGATTTGTAATTAAATATCATTAATAGTGACTTCACTAACTTCTAAAATATGTGAACAGTAAATACAGGCTCCACATTTATGCATATATCCCACCTTCTTCTGTTCATGCTGATTTTCAAAAATACTTTTAAAATTTTGACCCTTTTTATATACAAAAGTTTTTTCTCCAACATAGCCCCTTACATCTTTATCACTACTCAAGATACCCCAGTTCTTGCACAAAATATTTTTCATTGAAATACCGTCTGTACCTTATATAGTGATAAATGAACATTCAAAACATTCGTTAGTCGACTGCTTGACTACTAGAATCGCATATAGAGTCACCATTAGTAATAAACTGTATAATCAAAGAATCTGCTCACTGATTTTCAACACTCATACAACTGTCCACTTTAGTACCCAAGATTGGATTGAAATACCCATTTAATCTCTTTCTTGTTACCTCAGCCATTACTTTTCAACTAATTCAACAGGGTACCCCCATTTCAAAAACATATCTATTAAATGGTCACATTCAACAAGAAATGTTTCCCATAAAGTGACCATTTGGGCCGCTCTTACAAATTGACCCTTAACTATGGCCCGTGTCTGCTTGTATGGATAGTTACTACTAAAATGTAGGAATCTGAATAAGTTTCCTTACAAAAAAAATCTGCCAGAAAACTCTTATTGATGACATCTTTCTTTAGTAAAATGTCCAAATATGGGATTTCTTTATCACTAATGGAATGGCTGACTTTTAAAAAAGCAGTTGTCCCATTTATATATTCCAAGAATTTCTCAACCTGATCATTGGGACCCTTCCACAAGATGAATATGTCATCCAAAAATTGGGTGCATGCATAACAAGTAAAAAAAATGGGGAGTCCACTAAAAATCTAGTCTCTCATTCTAACATAATAATGTTAGCATACAAACCCCTGCATGAGGGCCCCATAGCTACTCCTTCCATTTGAAGGAAGAATTCCTTTTCAAACAAAATAAAATTACACCTCAAAACCATATCCAATAGATGTCCTTCTATTCCAATGTTGCAGTATTCATTTGGTGTGGGATTTTCCGCCTCAGGCGATTTGACGTTAGGTCCTATACAGAAGCTTTTGCCTGGCTGGTGTAGGTGTGTGGGATGTCACACATAGGGCCATAAACCAGAGACCATAAATGTGATGTCAGCACGCACAGACCTCAGAACTTTTCAGCCGCAGATGTCGTCACTTCGATCGTTCAGCTCCTACTAACGATTACTTTGGAAAGGTAAGTACCCCGTTGGGGTTTTTTGTTTCCTTTTATCATTGCTTTTGCTTGGTTTGCTGTAGTTCTTGGCTCATGTCAATTAAAAAAGGCAAATGTAATTGTGGCCAGCAGATACCACACAAAGATTCCCATGATAAGTGGATATTTTGTTTAGGTAGGGAACACGATACGTCATGTCCCATTTGCAAGTTCTTTGCACCCAAGACACTTTGCAATTGTTTGGCCGCAATAAATTTGTATCTCGTGACCCAGACCCCATGCTCTGTCTAGCCAGGTTGCACATGAGAAAATTTCAATGGTACGTAAAGAATGTGTGGTCTCAGCACCAACACTCCCTTGACAAACAAATCCCCCTTCTGGCCTGTCTGAAGTCAGAATTGAGGTGGTGGATCCAACAAATCCTTTGCAACCAAGGCATCCCCTACAGCTTTATCCCCCTACACAATCCATGCACAACACAGATGCATCAGATCTAGGATGGGAGCTTTCTACGACCCCTGCCCTTCAAAAACAACACATCAACATCAGGGAGATGATTGCAGTCTTGCTGACCCTTCAGGCCTTCCTTCCCATTCTTCAACCAGGCCTTCTTCACATTCTTAGACAACACTGCAGTCATGTGGTACATGAAAAAATGGGGAGGGACAAAAGCCTACCTCTTATGCAGGATAACCCTACAGATTTGGGAGTTAGCCACCCAGCACAATCTTTTCCTGCAGGTCTCTTACATCCCCTCTCAGGAAAACAAACAAGTAGACTTGCTCAGCAGAACATCCTCCCACCTTCACAAATGGATGCTAAACAGGGAAACCTTTCTAGACATAGTCCACCAGTGGGGCACACCATACAGACAGTTAAGCAAATTCTGTTGCAGGTATCACACTCCATCTGCCTAGAGAGTGAATGCCTTCAGCTTTCCTTGGAAGGGGATGTTCCTTTGTGTGTGTCCCCCCCTTCCCACTGATACAAAAGATCCTTCTGAAAATCAAGAAGGACCAACAGACAATCTTGCTGGTGACTCCCTACTGGCCAAGGCAACACTGGTTCCCCTTCTCCACTCTTTAGGGAAAGGCAGTCACTACAAGTTACCCCACAAGGTGGACCTACTATCTCAGCAAAAGGAATCTTATTCACCCTCAGCTGCAAGTGCTCAACCTAACTCTTTGGGTGATCAACAGCTCTACTCTGAGGACGTGCTCTCAATCCTGAGTGAGGCCAGGAAACCAACTACCAGAAAAACTTACATATCGAAATAGGAAAGATTCTCAAAATGGTGCCACCTTAAGGACGGGGACCCAATGCAGTCAGACCCCTCCCTAGTCCTTAGCTATGTTTGTGATCTCATTAAGGCTGGACTAACGCCTCTGTGAAAGTCCACCTTTCAGCCATTTCAGCCACCCCTGGATTCCAGGCTGGACATTAAACTTTTCCTGAGAGGGGAACTTCGTATTTGACCACCTAGAAAACCCATCCCTCCTCCCTGGGACCTCAACTTCATGTTAGAAAAACTCACCTTACCCCCTTTTGAGCCAGCTAGTTCAAACTCCTTACAAATGTGCACTTGGAAAACCATTCTTTTAGTGGCCATTTCTTCTGCTAGAAAAGTGTTAGAACTACAGGCCGTCATGGCTTGCCCTCCTTACACCACCTTCCATAATGACAGAGTTACCCTTTGCACGAATTCTTCCTTTATGCCCAAAGTAGTAAAAGAACTCTCTCTAAACCAGTCCATCCACAGGTCCACCTTCTTTCCAACTCCAATCAACAGTGCAGAGAGAGTCCTTCATTCCATTGATGTGCATAAACAGTTGAGATTCTACTTAGACAAGATTAAGTCCTTCAGGAAGTCTGACCAACTCTTTTTCTCCTTTCACGCTGGGGCTGTGGGCAAGGCAGTGTCCAAACATACAATTTCCTGTTGGATTAGGAAATCTATTCTTTTTTGTTATTCACACCACGGCAAGGTCTTGCCTCATGGTGTAAGAGCTCACTTCACCAGGGCCATAGCTACCTCCAAGGCCTTTCTCAAAGGCCTGGACATGGTTTCCGTCCTGGAAGCAGCTTCCTGGTGTACAGTTCACACCTTCATCAAACACTGCAAACTAGACCAAATCCCCAGGCCCAGGGAAGGCTTTGCTACAGCAGTCCTGCAAGGATTTCTGGAGTCCTCTACTGCCTCCATTTCTCCTCCTAAGCTGTGGTACTCTCCCACACCAAATGAATACTGCAACATTGGAGTAGAAGGACATAGAATAGTTGTGTAAAATCTTACCATAACCATAGATGTCCTTCTCTTCCATGTTGCAGAATTCCTTCCCACCCTCCATACCCCTGTTCTTCTCTTACTACAGGGTCTGGCCTCTGGCCACTGCTTCCACCCCCTGAGGCTGATCTGTCCAGCCTTAAAGTAGCATTTGCTACTTTTCTTGGCATCTAGTTTTCTTGACAGGCCACTCCTCTGGGCTTCAAGTTCTGAGGTCTGTGCATACCAATGTCACATTTATGGTCCCTTGTTTATGGCCCTACGTGTGACGCCCCACGCACCTACACCAGCCAGGCAAAAGCTTTTGTATAGAAGCCAATGTCAGATCACCTGAGGAGGAAAATCCCACACCAAATGAGTACTGCAACATGGAAGAGAAGGACATCTATGGTTATGGTAAGATTTTGCACAACTATTCTTTGTTCATACATATTGATCTGATCCTGGGGGACCCCTTTATTGCATAATCACAAAACCAGTGATCTGCAGTTGTTGTCTTCATTTGCTTGTCAACCTGTAGGACACAGATCTGGGACGGTTCCGACTCGTCCTTATTTCTCCAGCATCGGATCCAAGCTACTCCCCTACCCATAATGCCCCTGTCTCCTTCCTCCCTTCAGATCCTGTTTGCCACTCTAATAGCAAGCATTGTGGTCTGCTGCTCCAGGCTTTTTTAGGTAAGTGAGTTAGATTTTCAAACTATTTTTCACCTTTCTCTCCCTTTTTCTTTCTCCCTACCCTTCTCGCACTCAGGTGTCGGTCTAGAGCAAAAAGAAAAAAACTTTTATTCCCATTTCCCTCTTTCTTTAGGGGGTGTGTGTGCCTGCTGGTGGGTCTCTGTCTCTCTTCGTTATGGCAGACACCCAAACTGGGATTTAGGAAGTGCACAGTGTGTGGCCATAAGCTTTCCCCTGTGGATGGCCACACACTGTGCATTGTGTGCTTAGTGGTACAGCACCTCGAATCCTCCTGCTTGATCTGATCGGGGCTCAGTCCCCATGCATTGATTGACAGGGGGAATAAACTTATTCTTAAGGGCCGCCTTCTACCTCCTACTACAAAGTCCCAAGCTTCCTCTTCTGCTACTTTCTCTGCCCTGACCTCTGGGACTCAGCCTCCCACCAAGAGGATTGGGGATGGAGAGAAGCGCAAGCACTGAGATAGGCCAAGGAAGCGGTCCCCCGACCTCTCCTCCTTGGCCAAGCCACCGGCGAAATCTCGCTTGGGTCTTGGCTCGAATTCCCCTGGCTCCATTCCCCTTACTTCTCCCCAGAGCCAGCGGTATCTTGGAGCCGTTCACTGGTGTCGGCTTCACCACACAGTCTGTCTAGGCCAGTGTTAGTGGTCTCTTCCACTAGGTACACCCACAGCCTCTCCAAAGCTGAGGTGGACAGGATGATGTGGAGGTTCATTTGCATGCAAATAGAGATGGGAGTCTTGCCTGCCCCCTCCGGGGCTGGGGGCATGCAGTCCACCTTCATCCCGATAACTCCTTCTCTGATCCCAACCCCCCAGTATCGTAGCCTTTGGGTCAGAGGAACCTCAACGTTGGGAGATCGGCGCCGATGGTACCTGGTATCTCGACGCTGACCATTGCCTTGAGCAGGTCGGCTCCAACTAGCTCGGAGCCGTAGCCTCTGCACCAGATGCAAGGGGGTGGTTTCAAGCTCAGAGTTTTTCAGAGCCAAGTCTTCCAGTCAGACTCTCAGAGCCTGAAGGCTCGTGTCTGGCTCCCCCGTTGATCCAGAAGATTGTGGACCTAATCGTATCTCCAGCTCCAGGAGTTCGTTCTTTTTCTGCCTTTGACATGGTGGTCTTGATCCCATCAAAACCCTTGACAATCATGTCCTCGGTGTCCATCCTGACTCCCTCTGTCTCTGGTCCGGATTCCGCCATCCTGCCCTCTCAGGGACAGCCTGCTGCCTCTCCACCTCAGGGAGTTCCCCCATAGGAACAGATGGATGTTTTTGAGCCCCCCCCCCGAAGAGGTTCCTCGAAAATGCACCTGTTAAAGGAGACACTTAGACTCCCCTCTAGAGTCTCTCACGGTGGACACCGACTTGGAGGAAGGGGAAGGTTCCCCGCGATCACCCCCAGAGTATATCTCATTTGGATACATCATGGAGATCCTTCCTCAGTGTGGGGGGTGGTCTGCCCAAAACCGCAGCCCTGATGAGTTCATGTTCCTGGAGGCATTTATCCTGAACCCTCTACATCCTGGGCGTCCCCTCCTCCGGATCCCCTGGTGGATCTTGTATCTTGGGTGTGGAAAGACCCCAACAGGTGTAGCCCATCCCCAAATGCCTCTACAAGGTCCTCCGTGCCCCTTCTGATAAATCTCATTGTTCTAAGGGATCCCCTGTCGATGTCATGGTTGTGGCGGCAGCCACTAAGAAGAAGCTAGCATAGAAGAGCCCCACGGTCCATCCTCCGGACCAGAAGTCTAGGACCATGGACCATTTTGGGAAGGGGCTTTGCTCTTCAGCAATGTTCTCTCTACGTTCGCTGAACTTAATGGCACACGTCATAAGGCTGCAGTGTGACATGGTGAAGGAGGTCGCTGGTTCTGTCCCAGGGTCCGTATCTGTGGAGGAAAAGAAGATCTTTTTTCCTCCCGGATGGCCACTTTCACCTCAATCTCCAATACCTCTATGCGGCTCCTATCTCATGCGGATGAAGGCACCGTTAGAGGGGACGGAGTGGGTGTTGTGATTAGGTGTCATGTCTGGCTCCAACTTTGTAACTTTTCAGAGTCCTTAAAGACCACTTTTACGAATGCCCCATATGATGGTTCCACTCTGTTTGGAAAGACTGTACGTGACACTTTGGTACAGTGCGAGAAGGATGGGAAGACCTTGTCTGCTGTCGGAATTTACTTCTGAACTCCTCAGTGAACCTTTTCCAGGAATCAACAAGGGACGAAAAAGATGTGGTTCCAGAAGTCTCAGGGCTATTCCCATGATGCTCAGGACTTGTCTTCCCCCAGAAGCAGAGGGGGATTTGACAGACGTGACCTTCGTGGCAGGAGGGGTCCGAGGAACCACGGGTCTCGGGATTCCTTCCCAGACAGGCCTGCATAGCAGCCCTGAAAGGTTGCCCAGCTGCTCGTCTCTAGAGGCAATTGGGGGTGGACTCTCACTTCACCTAACAGTCTGGGATTCTATAACAGAAGATTATTGGTTGTTGCGATTCATATCCAGAGGATATTCAATCCCCTTCTCTCAAACACCTCTCCCTTTCAAGCACCTCCCGGACATACCTCATGCAAAAAGGGAGGATGCAGCACTGGAAGTTTCCAATCTGCTTGAAAAACGAGTCATCCAGCCCGTTACCCCCCCAGACTGTCCAAGTTAGGCATTTATTCCAGGTTCTTTTTAGTGCCAAAGAAGACGGGGGACTTGCAACCAATTTTGGATCTCTCTTCCCTGAACCTTTCTGTTACCAAAACAAAGTTCCGGATGTCTCACTCCAATCCATCCTGCCCTTCCTGCAGGAGAATGACTGGATGTGCTCAGTAGGCCTTCAAGAAGCGCACTATCACATCAAAACGGACAGATGCTTTCGGAGGTTCCTCTGCTTCCTGCTGGGGACCAGTCCTTACCAGTTCAGAGCACTACCCTTTGGTCTCACCACAGCCCCCAGGGTGTTCAGAGTGATGGCAGTGGTAGCGGCTCACTTTCGGCTGCAGGGCTTCTAGGTCTTCTCCTACCTGGATGATTGGTTCCTTTCCGCTCCCTCCAGGAATCGACTCTGCCAAGTGAGGGATTTCCTTATCCAGATCACCCACCAGTTTGGCATCGCCATAAATCTCAAGAAATCCCTGTTAGAACCATTTCAAATTCTAAATTAAATTGGAGCCCGGTTGGATACCATTTAGACCAAGGTTTTCCTGACACCAGACAGACTTCAGTCCCTCAAACATCATGTCTTGCACATTCTTCAAGTTCCATCTCCCCCAGTGGAATTTGACTTAAGGGTGTTGGGGTCCACGGCAGCCCTCGTACCCACAGCTGGGTTACAAATGAGGGTGCTCCAATGGACTTTGGACTTTTGTGGTCCTGTGGTCATTTCTAGATGTACCATTGTCACATCCTTTTCATCTGTCAAGAGCCTTCAAGGATTCTCTTCTCTCGTGGATTCGGTCCCTGGACCTTCTTTGCGGTTGCCCATTTATTCTTCCCTCCCCTCTGACCACTGTGACCACGGACGTCTCCCTACTCTGGTGGGGGGGGGTATTGCTAGGGAAGGACAGTTCAAGGCAAGTGGTCTTCCCTGGAGGCTCACTTGCATATCGGCACGTGGTCTTCCCTGGAGGCTCAGTTGCATATCAGCCTCCTGGAGATGATTGAGGTGTTATTGGTGATGCAAGCTCTTCATGCCCATCTTCCCCTAGGGATGATTGCCATCCAGACAGACATGTCGGTACTCAGTACTTCAACAAACAGGGGGAAGTAGGTCTTATCCCCTTTGCCACGAAGCCATGAGATTGTAGGAGTGGGCGATCTCCACCGCCCATTTTCTGGTAGCAGTGCACATTCCAGGGAGGTCCAACATTCTAGCCGACAGGCTCAGCTGGCCTATCCTAATGCCTTATGAGTGGTCTCTGAATCCTTCAGTAGCAAAACAGATCTTTCTAAAGTGGGAACAGCCTTGCTGCGATCTCTTCGCCTCTCCTTCCAGTGCGAAGTGCAGCGAGATGTTCTTCGTGTTTCACTGTTGCCTTCATTACATTTGGGTAATCTGCTGGCAGGTTGCTCTCAGTCTTGGGTCCTGCGTCAGTTGCTGTCTCCTCTTGCATGACGTCAGGTCATCAGGGGTATAAAACATGCAGCCGATGCTCTGGTTCATGCTTGGCCCCTCCGGTCTTCTTTATGCTTATCCTCCACTCCCCCTGATCCCAAAGCTCATTCATAAAGTGCCACGGCTGGGAAGCTCAGTCATCCTCATTGTCCCCTTCTGGCCTTGTCAAGTATTGCTCCCTTCTCTGTGGTCTCATGTAGTGTGTCCTTCCTGGACATTGAATCTGGATCTGATTTCACATCCCTCAGGGATTCCACATCCAGATCTGGCCAGTGCTCCAGTTCCTATGATAGTTAGGACCCCTGGGCTGTCTTCTCTGGTTAAGAAGGTTTTGGTAGTGGCTCATAAATCTTCCACAAGGAAGGTTTATTCAAGTGAGTGTAAATGTTTCTCAATTTGGGCATCTCATCGTGATTTGCATCCCATCACTGCTCCGGTTATGTTATCTTAGACTTTCTGGCAGGTATTTTTCAACAGGGTGCCAGTTTCTCTATGGTTAAACTAACTTCCACATAGGGGATAATTCAGCCTCTTTAACCTCTTCTAAACTCTGATAAGCTTTTCTGAAGGGTACATTTCTTCTTAGGCCACCAATCAAGGACCCTACGCCTCTTTGGGACTTTACTTTGGTCCTTCAAGTCTTGGTTTCTTCCCCCTTAGAACGCACTGCTTCAGTGTATGTGCAGTTCCTATCTTGGAAGACAGCCTTCCTGATTGCTATTACTTCAGTTAAGAGTGTTGGAGCTTCAGAGCTTACCGATTAAGCCTCCTTACATGATCTTCCATAAAGAAAGGGTATCTTTGCACACTAATCCTTCCTTTCTCCTGAAAGTGGCCTCAGAATCAAACATTAATCAGGTTATCAATCTTCCTGTCTTCTTTCCGAACTTTCAGAATGAGGGAGAGTATAAATTGCACCTGCTGGATGTTCACAGACAATTACATTTTTACTTACACAGAACAAAAGGCCTTTCGCAAGTCCAATCAACTTTTCATTTCCTTCTCTAAGCCCTTTTTAGGGAAACATGCATCAAAGGTCACCATTGCTTGTTGGATTTCTCAGTGTATACTCTTGGCGTATTCAACCAAAGGATTGTCTCTGCCAAGTCAAATTAAGGCACATTCTACTAGGTCTAAGGCTACTTCAGCTGCCTTTTGTTCCAGAGTTTACTTGGATGACATTTGCTCTGCGGCTACCTTGGCATCTTCACATACTTTCATCTCCCATTACAAGTTGGATCTTCTCTCCAGAAGAAGGGCTTCCTTTGGCTCTACCATATTACGGAATATCCTTCCATGAGGGCCTCCCAGATGTTTGATACCTGGGAACTCTGTCCCACTGGTTGAAGAGCAAATGAAGACAACTTAGGATAACGAAATTATGTACACACCATAACGTTCCATCTGAGTTGTTGCTCTTCATTTGTTTTCAACCATCCGTCCCTCCTTCCCCTGCTTTATGTGGGCTGTGTAGTGGTCTGGCTGGAAAAGACATGGCCCTTTCTTAGGCATAACTGGTAATTTCTTATGATACTATCTGGGTTATTGTGCCTAGGGTTAAGGGGTTGTGTCAGGTTGGGATTCTATGGTGGGCAGCAAATTCATTCTGAAGGGAGGAAGGAAATGGGCATTATGTGTAGTGGAGGAGCTTGGAGCTCGGATCCGATGCTAGAGAAATGTGGCCGAGTTGGATCCGTCCTGGATCCTTGTCCCACAGTTGAAGACAAATGAAGAGCAACATCTCTGATTGAACGTTATGGTGAGTGCATAACTTCTTTTTCACCTGTATATCAAACCCCCCCCACCCCCACTCCATACGTCCAACACTGGACGCTAGAGGTTTAATTAGCTATCCTTGGGCTAAATTTCTGGATAAAAAACTGAAACAGGTCTTAGATGAACCTTATTTATGTAAAGATTTGTGGGACTTCCATAGAAAAAATGATGTTATAAAATTTGATGAAAAATGTTTGTTTATAACAGTGAATATTAAAGACCTTTACACTGTTATACCTCATGATTTAGGTTTCATAGTTAGTTTCATAGTTTAGTACTAGGCTATCTGCTCTGGGGCATTTGTAAGTCTAGCCATAGTGATGTGGCTTTCGCCACCCCATGAAATGGTACAAAAATGCACAGAATAGATTTAGAATACTGTGCCTCTGTCTAATAGTGACACAGTGAAGGCCCCCTTATATAATAGAATTAGTTTACTGTGCCCCTGTCTAGCAGTGACCCAGATGTGACCCCTGGGGTAAACTTACAATCTCCCATCCACTCATCAAGATTTCTCTTGAAGAGAGTCAGTGAGGGGCTCTGCCTAATATGAACTGGGATCTTGTTCCAAAGCATGGGAAGCCTCTGGGTTATGAATCTATCCCTCCAGCATGTCCTATTCATACTTGTGCCGAGGTTTAAGTCTTTAGCTCTCGTGGTCCTGATGGATTTGGATTTTTTGAGGTGGAGCATGTCCATCAGATCCTGATTGGACATGGCCTTGTACGTCAGGCAGAGATCACCTCTGAGCATGTGGTATACTACTGAATAGAGTCTGGCAGAATAAGACATATGTTGGAGACCCTTGATCCTCTTGGTGAGGTACTTTTGTGGTCTCTCCAGCTGTTGCAAATGCCGGGTGAGGTACATACCAAATGGGGCATTGTACTCAATCATGGGTCTGATGAGGGAGGAGTATAGGGGTACAATGACCTCCTTGGATCTGGATGTGAATCCCTTCATGATGTGGTGTGCAAGGTAGAATGTTCTTCTAACCACTTTGGCAACGTGGGTGTCAAATGAGAGGTTGCTGTCGACTTGGGTCCCTAGGTCTCTGATTACTTTTTCCGTACTCAGTGGGTTGCTGTCTGTGATAATTTGTGGTTACTTTGTTTTTCCCAAAGGGGATAACTATACATTTTTTGGCATTTAGTTTAAGGCCGTGACTCCGGCACCAATTGTCCGTTTCTGTGAGGCCTTTTTGTAGGATGTATGTGTCCGCTGGTGTATCGACTATGGCGCCTAGTTTGCAGTCATCTGCGAACTTTGTCAGCCGCAACCCTCCCATGTTTGCTTTAACATCTGAGAAATAAATGCCGAACAAGAGGGGTCCCAGGACAGATCCCTGTGGGACACCACTTGTTGACTGGCTTTGAGTCTGACATTGCCTTTAGCCAGTTTGCAACCCATCTAGTGACATAAGGGTTTACGTTTAAGCTGGTGAGCTTATCTATGATGCCTGAGTGGGGTATTGTGTCGAAGGCCTTAGCCAAGTCCAGGTAGGCTGTATGGACTGCTTTGCCCACATCAATGGCTCTAGTGACTGTTTCGAAAAAGTCAACCAGGTTCAAAAGGCAGGATCTACCCCTTACAAAGCCGAACTGGGTGGGGTCAAGTGTCTGTAGGTCCCCTATGTCTCTGTTTATGAGTTCCATAATGATTCTTTCCATAGCTTTGCAGACCAGGCTGGTTAAGCTTATGGGGCGGTAGTTCCCAGGGTCTGTAGAGGTACCCCCTTTGTGGAGTGGGACCACTGTTGCTGTACGCCAGTGTTCAGGTACATATCCTGTAGTAAGGCTAAGGTTAAATAGCATTTTTATGTGCGGGTTTAGCTCCTCTTGGAGTTCACGTAGCACGCAACCCGGGATACCGTCAGGTCCCATTGATGCTGTGTTTTAGCTTTGTTGAGGGCGGTTCTCACTTGGACATCTGAGATGACAGGGAGATTACATTCAGCTGGGATAAGTATTTCTTCTTTTGGGGGTGAGGGAGGGGAGAAATTTGCACTGAACCCATCAGCCAGAATGTTGGCAATATCTGTGGGTTCAGTGTATTTTTTGTTGTTGTGAACTAACTCTGAGCATATCTGAGGGTTTCTGCCCAGGTTTCTAACATAGCTGAAGAAGGTTTTGTGGTTATCTTTAGCGTCCTTAGCGATTTTTCTCTCAAAGTTGGCCTTGGATGTTTTTCTGAGAGAACGTAGTTTTCTGCTAATGTTGATCAGAGATGTCTTCCCTTTATGGGATTTTGCTCTGTCGATTTTTGTGTAACTTAGGCACTCCAAAAATAGCTGGAGTGACCGGGTGAATTACATTTAAATAATTAAGTTAATCAATTGTAATACAGCCATCAATGAAGAGGTCCTGCAGAAAACTTCTTATTCTCCTATATACACTATTTAGTTAATTTAACAAACGTCTCTCATAGGTCTGACTAATCAAGATCTTTTTCATTTTGGCCACATAATCTGACCTATTCATGATGACCAGTCCACCCCCCTTATCTGGTTTCATTATCCTAATGCCAGTTAAATGTTTTAAAAATTTCTTCCTTACTCAAATTGTTTCTTGATTTTTTTTATTTCTATTCTTTTGAGAGCATAAAGCTCAAATATCAAGTTCACATATCTTGTCAACGTTCAAGAGCTGGATGTAAGGGTTGGGGGTTGTACGTACTCGAAACCTTTAATGGGCTAGCTACAATTTCGACATTATGAAACATAATATTGAGATCTAATTTTCTGACATATTCTTTTAAATCTGTTAAAGCATGAACCACATCTGACTATTTGGTATAAAAGTCAAACCTTTTCAAAATAAATTCCATATACTTGTGTCAGTTAGAAAGGAAGAAAAGTTATAAACCTGAAAATCCTTCAAATTGTTCAATACAGTTTCCACTGGTGGTAACAAAAAGTCACATTCTTCTTTAATTGTCCATTTAAATCTGTTTATTCAATTATTTCCTTCCCCTCTGAAACCCCCTGGTATTGCCTCTGTTCGAATTGGATTTATCCCCTCCTCTAGGGGTATTTGAACTGTTGTAACCCCCGTTGGTTTGAATTAATTTGACGCCGGTTCATTAGGTGTTCCGAACGCCTGAGAGGTGGATAATCTTCCTCATCTAGAAAATCATCATAGGGGTGATTATTAGATGTAACCCAATATTGAATGTTCCCATATTAGAGTTGGTCTCTTGTTCCACACCTGTGACTGTGGGGCAGGGGATAAGCAATAGTATTACTATACTCATTCACATCCCTGGAAAGTTTTTTAATTTTTCTATTTTTAATTAATTTGAGTTCATCAATGGAGCAGAGTATGCATGTGTATTCATATTTGTTGTTAATAAAAAATGGATCTTGCATTATGGCTTTATCCAAAACAGACACTTATGTACTTAGTGATTCAATGGTTTTCTTATTATACGAATCACTAATTCCATATATTCCAATCCATCTGTCAAAAAGTTGTAATAATTCTTTATGAAAGGCAGAATTTGCCTCTAATCCTGTAGGGAAATGCCATAATCATAAGCCTTTTGGGACAACCCTCATTTTCAAGCATTCCGCAAAATAAGTATTATCCATTTGCAATTTAATTTATAACAGAATACGATCAAATTCCACTAACTTTTCATTTAGCTTATCAGTCACAGCATTTGAGCCATCATTAAAACAGGCACCTGCTCGCAACCAGTCATTTAAAGATGGGAGAGTGTTGCCCCGCCCCTCCGAACCACCATTTAAATTATGGTTATTTTCAGTACTAACCTGCTCCATTGTTAAAACAGGTATAGCAGTCAAACATTGTTGCAAACTAATTTCGTTATTAATGCCAGAATTACAGTTCACCAATATCTCTGGGAGTCGGCATTAATTTCCCCATGTGTAGATAAATCGTTCCATTCTTTTAGTCAATTGTTGCATTAAAATAGTTAAATCACCCATTGAATTTTCTAGGGTTTGAGATGCATGAGGCTGTAGTGATTCCATTTGCTTACTGGAAAGCATCTGTTCACCACAGACTAATTCTAAACCAAACAAGCCAAACTCAACGAATACTCAAAATCCAGTCCACAAAAATTACTCAAAGTAAAACCACAGTAATTTATTGAAACAAATGACTTTATAATAAATAACACATTATATTTAAACAAAAAATAAGTGCTTTTGTTTCTATATTTCTTAAGAAACTTCATGAGATACCTATGCCTCGTTCATTCATCTTTTAAACTAAAGAACTCAATTACGTCAGCTTATTCTTCAATGACACCCCCCCCCCCCAAGAGAACCAGTAAGATCCTATTAACTATTCTGTACTTTAAAGTGAAAATATTGCACATTCAATCAGTGTAAATAGAAGTTGATCCAATGTACAAACAGTATCCATTTTTGTTTCAAATAAAATAGCATCTCTTCAATGCTTTCAATTTCAGTATGCTCTTAATAGACATAGTCTCACTGTCTTCCCTTATGGCAACACATCACTTCAGACCGCTGGGTCTTATCAGTAGTGGAAAAAGGGTACTTTATGACCTGGCAGGAAAAGCCATTACCAAAAGGTATACCTCTACCTCAAAAAAAAAAAAAAAAAAAAACAAATTCATCTGATACCCCAGGTCATCCAGGATTTATCATCACAGGGCACCATATAGAGGGTTCCAACTGGACAAGAGGGTCAGGGGTTTTACTGCAGGCTCTTCCTGGTCCCAAAAAAAGGAGGGCCCATGGAGGCCTATACTGAACCTATCCCTGTTAAACTCCTTCCTGCATGCTATCCCTACAAACCCTTCTTCCACTTTTGACACCCGGTGCCTTCATGGCCACTTTGGACCTGAAGGAGGCTTTTCTCCATATCCTTATTCACGCAGACTTCAGGAGATTTCTACATTTTGCTGTGCCATCTTCGCACTACCAGTTTATTGCCTTGCCCTTTGGTTTGTCTACAGTACCAAGAGTTTTCACAAAGTGTCTAGCCCCAGCAGTAGCCTTCTGTAGAACAAAAGGCATTCAGCTCTACCCATACCTAGATGACCTACTCGTCCAAGCAGAAGAGGCGAGCACTCTTCAGGTACACCTGCAATTCCTTCAAGGTCTGGAGTGTACTCTGAACATACTGAAGTCCTCCCTCACCCCATCCCAAAACCAGATGATCTTGGGATGCAGAATAAGGATGAACTTGATGAAGGCTTTCCTCCCAGAAGACAAGGCCACTTTTCTAACAAGCTTCTTACAAGACCTACTTCTAGTCACTCACATCTCAGCCAGGGAATTTCTACGCCTTCTAGGCCTAATGGCAGCTACTCTTCCAATGCTGCCCTTGCCGGGTTGCACCTGAAGAATGGGGCACTCCACAGATCTATTTGCCTCCCCTCAGAACAGACACCTACGGCTATTCTTCTCCAGGCTCCCCTCACCACTAGCATGGAAAGTGGGTGCCTTTTCAATTTCATGGAAGGGGCTGTTCCTGTATGCCCCCCTTCCTCTCAGCAGGACAAACCAAAAATCTTGCTGGTGACGCCATATTGGCCAAGACAGCATTTGTTCCCCCTTCTTCTATCTCTTGCCAAGGGCAGTCACCACAAGTTGCCTCACAAGGTGAACCTTCTCACACAACAGCAGGGATCTGTCATCTATCCTCATCTGCAAACCCTCAGCCTTACCATGTGGGTGATACACTTCTGATCCCTTTCAGCCACCTTTACTCAGAGGGCATGTTATCTGTCCTGCAGGAGACCAGAAAACCTACCACCAGGATATCCTATTTATCAACGCAGAAAAGGTTCTCCAGCTGGTGTCTTCAAAGGCAACTAGACCCCTTCCAGGCAGATGTACCTGTAGTTTTAGTCTATTTGTGTGAGCTCCTAAAATCAGAACTTAAATACTTTTCAGTGAAAGTCCATTTGTCAGCCATTTCAGTCTGCTTACCTATGGATCCACTCTTATTATTGAGATTGGAGGTGAAACTTTTCTTAAAGGGGTTCTCCACATTAGACCACCAAGGAAAACCTATCCCTCCTCCTTGGGTCCTGAACTTTGTTCTAGAGAAACGTACCACTGCCCCCTTTGAGCCTGCAGCTTCTGCCACTTTAAAGATGTACACCTGGAAGACTGTCTTGCTTAATAGCCCCTACTTCAGCTGGAAGAGTCTCTGAGCTGCAGACACTCATGGCTACTTCACCCTGCACTATTTTCCTCAGGGACAGGGTTTCTCTTCGTACTATCCCTTCCTTCATGCCCAAAGTGGTCAACGATATGTCCCTTAACCAATATATCCATTTACCCACCTTCTTCCCTTTGCCACAGAATGACAGTGACAGATTGCTCCATTGTCTAGATGTTCACAGGCAACTGAGGTTTAATCTGGATAAGGCTATGGACATTAGCAAGTCCAACCAACTCTTTGTATCATTTCACCCCAGGGCCTTGGGGAAAGTTGTATCCAAATGGACCATGTCTACCTGGATCTGTAAAACTATATCCTTCTGTTACTCCTTCCATGGTAAAGAGCTACCACACACAGTCATAGCCCATTCCACTAGAGCAGTGGCTTCTTCAGGGGCATTTCTCAAAGGTATGAATACAGCCACTATCTTAGAGGCAACCACATGGTCCTCTACACACCTTCAGCTAGTGCTATAAATTGGATCACATCTCTAGAACCAGGGCAGGATTTGCAAGAGCCATCCTCCATGGATTCCTGGAGACTGCCGTCTCCTCCTCCACTCCTTTCTCTACATGAGCTGTGATACTCTCCCACATGTGAGAATACTGCAACATGAGAATAGAAGGACATAGATTAGTTGTGTAAAATCTTATCATAACCATAGATGTTCTCTTCCATGTCGCAATATTCCTTCCCTCCCTCCTATCCCCCTAGAGGGCCTTTTTCCTATCTGGAGGGCATCCTTCCTTTATCCTTAGACTATTGTCGGACTGTGCAGTCAGTTCTGAGGTCTGTGCGTGCGGACGTCACATTTATGGTCCCGCTTCTGATGTCTCACGCACCAGACAACAACCAGACTTAAGCTTTGGTAGATGAGCTGGACATTTGGGTTGTTTGAAGCGGATGGTCTCACGTGCAAATACTGCAACATGGAAGAGAAGGATATCTATGGTTATGGTAAGATTTTACTCAACTAGTCTATCTCATTTGCCACCTTCCAGCACAGAAGCAATTTCCAAGCTTCGTTCAGGTAAGTGGTATTTTCTTTTTGTTTTCTGTAAAATTCTTCCTAGTGGTTTTATAGCTTTTTATAGTACTTTCAGTACTTTACTGTTAACCTCCCTTCTCATTTTAGGCTTTTTCTTTTGGTAGTATTCACTGGTGTTAGGTTTTCTTTCCCGACCTCCATCTGCCCCTTCCTTTCCTTGTTTCTTGTTCTTCCTTTTCCTCCCTCTTTTTAGATTAAAAAATACCTGGAAAGATTTTTTTTTTTGTTTGGTAGGATCCCAGGCCATCCATTCTCTTGCTTTTAGCGTGTGTGCATGTGTCAGTGCTAGTACAGTATGTTTGACAAGCCAGAAAAGCCCTCTGGTTTAAGAGGTGTGCCTCTTGTGAGCATAAGATTCCCCATTCTGATACCCACAAGACGTGTGTATATTACCTGGGTCCGGGGCACTTGGAGATGCCATGTGGCATTTGTTCAGCCTTCAACCTTCAGGCCCTTGCAGACTGGCATAATCAACTTATTCTACAAGGTCTTCTCCCTGCTTCTGGAGCCCAGAACCTCGTAGCCAAGAAGTGTGCCCCTTCTGTTTCTCAGGTGACAATGTCTTTTGCTCATGAAAAGAGAGGGAGACTCTTGGATCCATCTTCCTCAGATCCATTGGGTTCTTTTTTCTCCCCAGATCCGAGAGGGCCCTCAGATCCAATGGAGCCTCCATTGACTTATGTCCTTGTCTCCGCCTGATCCTCGGACCTCGGGTCCGAGTACCCATTTGGAGCCAGTGGTCTGTTTGGATCCACAGCTCCTCCTCTCTGGAGAGGACTCCTAATCAGGTTCGACAGGATCTGATGTCTCAGAGCCATACTCCTGGATGGAGTAAATCCCCCTTTCCTGTCCAGACTGTCCAGTCCAGCATGTTACCGGCTAGGTTAATGCACTCGTCTGTCTCTCCAAGATTTCTTGACTGTCTCCCACTGATATGGATTGGATGATGAGAAGTTTCCTCAAGGCCCAGATCCAGCTGGAGATCTTGCCTTCTCCAACCCTTCCTGGATCTGCAAGAGGTCTGACCCCATACTACAGCCTTCTCCTCTGATTCGATGTTTGGTTTCAGAGCTGCAGGGCCTGTCACTTTTGAGTGGACTAGCGTCTGAGAGCAGAATAGCTTTTTCTTCGAACCCAACAGTGTCACTGACCACTTCAGCTCCAATCCTTTTGGAGCCGTGCGAGTCCCAGACCAGAGTGGTCAGCGCTGAGTCCTCAAAGCCAGTGTCTGCTCCAAACTTTTTGGAGCCATCCTTCCCCCTAGGGGCCTTGGCCTTTGACAGTGCAGGTCTGGTTCCTTTCAGAGGTGTTGGATCTAGGATGACCTTGTCCTTCTCTCCTGTTGTGATCTCAGCCACTGAGGTGGGGAGACGGGTCCTGTTCGCATTGTTGCTCTTCCAGCTGGAAAAGAGGGCATTCTCTACTCCTAGAGACAAGTGCCTCCTTTGCTAGGCCATACTCAATCCTCGGCAGATCAAGGCTTTGCTTCCATTCATTAGATCCATGGTCAGCCTCTTCCGGAAAGCCTTCAGCCTGTCCCTCATCAAGGGATCCCTGTTGTATTCTGAGTCCTCCCCCAGATACCCAGTGGAGGAGGTTCTATGGAAGCATCATTGCAAGAGGAAGCACCTTGACTCCTCCTTGGAGGCATTGACAGAGGACACTGATTTCAGTGAAGGGGAAGGGTCTCCCCAATCTCCACCTGATGATATTTCCTTCGGGAACATCCTAGACTAGTTGTAACCCCGTATATTTCTCTTCACCTCCCTTTTTCCTTAGGTTTTAGAGCCCTTCACTTGAGCTGTTACAAACTGCCCTCTATTTCTAAGACAGGGGAAGACTCCTCTCCAGTTGAAAGACTGCTACTCCCAACCATACCATTAATTTTGCTGTATGTAAAGTTTTATCATACTAATATTTGGTTGTTAAGAATACCCTCTTTCAGCTGATTCTGCACATCACCTCCACGTCCCACCACCACTGCTCCACTCTCTACTCAAACAACGTGACCCAGCACCCCTTCTCTTATCTGCCTCTTCATTCATTTCCCTAATTCCGTTCCTCTGCCCCTCTCTGGGAATTATCCCACTCATCTTCTTTCTACTTTCTACCTCCCTATGCTGTTACTCTTTCCTTCCACTCCATCCTCACTTAGTAAATACTCCCAGCTGCCTTGTTCTCTCTCCTTCAGTTTCAGCCTTCCCTCACCTGACTACCGCTTCCTTTCAGTGTCTCTTCCTTACATTTTTATTTGTCTCCACCACAATCCCACTTTTTTCTTTGTCTTTTCATTTTTTTCTTCTGCCTACTCGCTAATTCTTGGTTTACGATTCAAAAGGAAATACATTATTCTGGATGTTAAACTTACTGACGGTTTCTCTTCACTTTTCATACTCTCGTCGAATCTGGCTCTGCTTGCTCCATTCACCCTTCGCTTTGCTTGGTTGCACTCCCTTCCCCTACCCCCATTCCTACCCACCCCCAAGATTACTTTAATTTATAGCTAACCCTGTCTCTCCACTTCGCCTCAAAACCCTCCCTCCCAATCTTTTCTACCCACCACAGAATTACTTTAAATTATAGCTAACCCTCTTTCTCCACTCCCCCTCAACCCCCTCCCTCCCAATCTCCTCCAGCCAATCTACTCTCCTCCGGTTCTATACATTTGCACATAATTACATAGCACACCTCCAACAACTCCTCCTCTGTTAGTACTGTCCACACCCCAACCCTCCGTCTATTCCCTCTTGCATCACTGCACCCATCCGTCTCATACTACCTCAACTCTTAGTCATACATAACTTAAATTACTCTCCATTTTTAAATCATCTCACTTCCCCATATCTCTAGTCCGCAACACAGTCACAGCACTACACTAATATCCTAGGCTTAAGTATACTTAACACTTCACTCATCTTTTCCTAGCCTTCCATACAACAATCTCTATCTCAACTCTCCCATCACCGTCCTACCTCTCTAGCTCTCTAACACTTACAACTACCTCACAACCCAGAATCTATACCCTCCAACTATTCTCTCATGAACTTTCTCCTTCCTAATATCCTCCACCTTCCTCTATCAATCTACAACTTAGTTGTCTCCTCTCTATTTCTGCTCTTTTCTTTCCTACATAACCTATCCTCGTACAACACTAACCTAACACTCATTCACCTCTCTCCTACTTCTGCCTACACCATATCCTCCTCCCAGGCCATCCAGTCATTTCCAACAATGTCTTCTATGCACCTCTTACAACCTTCCCTTTCCAAAATGAAACTGCCTCCCCATCCCTAAACCATCCCCAAAATAAAGAAAAATACTACCTCTATCTATCTTGACTGTCCTCAAAACTCTACATCTGTCCTTGCGATTCTTCTCCTATCAGGTGACATCCCGGCCCAGATCTCACAACCTTACTAATGCTAAGCTCACAGAATTAACTACCCCTTGCCATCCCAAAAATCAACTAACCCTGTTCTCTATAAACATCAGAAGTATACTAAACAAAATCAGTGAATTTCATGCTTCGTAACATTTGCACTCTTATGATATTCTTGCACTCACAGAAATGTGGCTAAAACACTATTTCTGACAGACTTTCTACCCCCAGGCTATAACATCCTACATCTGGACCAAGCTCAAAAAAAGGTGGTGGAGTTGCTATTATCCAGTCATGTAACCATAACTCCCCTAACCATCCCTATCCTGTCTTTCTCTCCTGCAGAACTACTACTCTCCAGCTGCAACATTAATGAACACAAATCAGTTACCATAGCTCCAGTATACATACCCCCTGGCGATAATATCCCTATACCAGAGAACAAGCTCTCTTGGCTCTCACTACACTCACTCATTAAGACTATTCTTATGGGTGACGTAAACATCAATTAGCTACCCTTATCCAGCAGTCCTACCACACATATTGATCTACATGGCTTCTACCAGTTAATCACTAACTATAGCAAATCATTGCCCAACTAACTATATCTAATCATTGCTTAACAAACTAAAACGCTGCCCACCCTCTGTGGACCACCTGCCGCCTCTCTTCCCGAGGATGGCAGCAAATTCGATTGCCCTCCCTATCTCCATTCTCATCAACCACTCCATTGCTTAATCCAATGTCCCCTCAGTCTGGAAAAACATTCATGAGGATGACAACTCCTCAGAACTTGCCAACTTCAGGCCTATAGGTATTTTATCTCATCTTTCCAAAATCTTAGAGAAGTGTGTCCACAAACAAATCCACCAGTACCTCTTACAAGAGAAATTGCTCACCCCCCACACAACATGGCTTTTGCCCCAAACGTAGCACCTCCACTGCCCTTATTCTTGTACTGTATCCCAAGCCAGAGATAATCAAACTTGTCTCAACCATATTCCTTGACCTTTCAAAAGCTTTCAACACTGTCACACCCTCTTCTGTTTGTTAAACTCTCAGAACTTAAGCTCTCCACAGCTACCATTTCCTGTTTTTCTAGCTATCTCTCGGACCAACTTCAGCCATTTAAATGGCTTTCTGCAACATCTCCTGCCCTTCTCATCAAAATGGGCATATCTCAGGGATCCATTCTGGGCCCTCTACTGTTTAATATATTCATCAACCAACTACACACACATCCTGCCTGCAGTCATCTCTTGTGCAATACACAGATGACTCCACAGATATCACCATAGCCGACTCCCTCTCCGACCTAAACACCCTCACTCAAAAATCCTTTTCATCAACTGATACACCCTCACTCAAAAATCCTTTTCATCAACTGAAAACGGTCTCAATCAGTTGATTTTAAATAAAAAAAAAACTGCTTTTTACTCCCAAAACCGTAAACCATCTCAAACTCTCCTTCTCGATCAAGTCCCACAACAGTACACTCATCTCTGTTGAATCTCACACCAAACTTCTGGGGTCATCATAGATGACCAACTCAAATTTGATATGCATGTCCCCAATAACATTAAGAAAACCCACCAAAAAACAGTAACTTTTTTTAGATCAGTATTTCTTAATGCTACATTCCATTTTTCAGAACAAATGTTGCAAGTTACTTTCACACATCTAAAGAAGTTAAAAAACGATAAATACTCTTATTTTGTTACATACTTTATAACAGCATTATTAGTTTTCTGTATAATTTAGTTGAAATGGAATGGGATTTTGTCCCTGTATGCATATTTCATCCGTAATCAGCTCACTCAAAGATGGGAACCTCTATCAAGAACAAATGCTCTTGGGTGCTTAACTTCTTCAAAAAATATTATCATTAGAAGTTAGTCTAGTTAACGTAACAAACTGATTTTTTAACAGTATTGTTGTTAATATGCATGGGGTAAGTACTGATCTGATATTGTCCATTTCATTCTTCCTCACTGATGGGTCCTAGGATCCAATTTCAGATCCAACTGTGCCACTTCACAAGACTAATGATTCGAGCCTTGAGCTCCTCCCTCTCCCATAATGCCTCACTTCTGCCCTAACTCCCCAGATCTCATTTGCTGCCTTCCAGCACAGGCACAGTTGCGTTGCCTCGGGCAGATAAGTACTTTGTTCCCATTTTTTGGTCAACTTTTTCTGTCCAGTCTCTCTGAATTGCTGTTAAATTCTTCCTATCTTGTCTAAGCCTCCCTCTGTGTCAGTTCGTTAGTTAAAAGGTTAGTTTTTTTTTGCGGGAGTTTGGGTTTCGTCTCTCCCCCTCCTACATGCTTTCTTTTGAACTGTCCATTGGTCTTTTTCTTTCCTCTTTATTTATTTTTTTCTTCTTTTTTCTTACTTAGAGAGAAAAAAACTTTTCTGGTATCTTTTCTTTGTAGGTAGTTTTTTTAGTTTTAAGAGAGGTGTCTGTCTGTGTCTGTCTGTGTCTGTGTCTTTGGCCAGGGCACGTACAGGCAGATTGTAATATTTGCACTGCCTTTAACCCTTTTGCCCTTTCAGACTGTAGAAACAAGCTGATTTTAAAGGGTCTGTTGCCACCAGGAGGTGAAGAGGCATAACCCCTCAGAATCCCTGGGGGCTATGTCCTCTGTACCAGAGAAAAGACTAATATTGTCGGATCCAGCTGCCTAGGATCCTACAGATATCCATTCCTCCTTAGATCGTAAAGGTTTCTTGGATCTGATGGAGCTGGGACTAACCAGGACTGTTTCTGGGATTTGAACATTATTGGATCCTAATACTTCCAGTCCAAGCGCCCCTTCGCATGTAATACCAATATGCAGTTCACTGTTTCCAGGCTACTCCTTTTTAGATCCCAAGCCATTTATCTCAGAGCCATACACCGCTTTGAAGCAAATCATCCCTGGCTCTGGATCGGACCAGTCAGTTTCCTGCAAAATCTACTCACTCAGACTTCTCTAGATCCTGTCAGCTATCCCATGCAGATATGGACAGGATAATGCAGAGTTTCATCAAGGCTCAGATACAGTTAGGGTTTTTCCCATCTCCGTCCCTTCCTGGATCTGTGAGAGCTCCAACTCCCATTGTGTAAATTCCTCTTCCAATCCAACCAGTCACTTCGGAACTCCAGGATCCGGATTACCAGACAGAGCTGTCCGGAGCCAAGGATATACCTTTCCTTGACTCTGTCAGTGTTGTAGACCAGCTCTGCTCTGATGCCTTTGGAACAGAGTGGGTCCTGGACCCAAGACTCCACAGGGTTGACCTCAGCTCTGATGTTTATGGATCCATTTCTTCCCCTTGGGGCTTTGGCCCTTGACAGTTTGCACCCAGTCCTATCTGGAGGCACTTTCCTCAGGGTTGACTCTGCTTTTTCTTCTTTAGCAGCTTCCACACTGGTTGGGGGGGGGGGGTAAGGTTTCCCTGGGTGTATCTGCCTTTTAGGTGGCAGAGAGAACGTTCTCCAGGGTTCAAGATGTATCCACCCTCCCCAATCATAATCACTGGCTGATCAGAGTTTTGGGCACATTCACCCTGTCCATAGTCAGCCCTCCAGGAGACCCTCTGGGCCCATCCCCTGCATGGGGTTCCCTTCTCCTCTGATTCCTCCCAAAACTATTCTCTCCCTCAGTCTATCTTGCTGTTTTAAAAATAGGGACTCTCCACTAAAACTTAACCTTTTAGACAGGTAAAACTTAAGTTACCTACTTTCAGATCTAACTCCCCTAGTGCACACTGCAGTGTTTAGGATAAACCGTTTTTTATCTTACCTTTAAGCATCCCTGTGACTAGCACTTGCTTTAAAACCTGCTGGAAAGCACTAGGAAGTCTTAAACTGATACAAGTACACAACTCTCCTTGTTAATAAGGAGAAATTAATCATAGGCACTAAGCAGCCTATAATTGCAAAGTACCTTGCTAAGGTAAGGGAAAACAGCTCTTGTACTTTGTAAAAAAAAAAAAAAAAAAAAAAGCACCAAACCAGGCATGTCCAAGAGTCAGCTTCCGGTGATTTTTACTGCCCACCTGGTGAATCTGGGCATACTGGGGCAATGCAACAATTACCTCATGTACACAGACAACCCTCTCCTCCTACCACCCAACACTACAGCCTGCAAGAGATGCACTTGCATAGCCAAACTGGAAGCAAAGCTCACTCCACCCAAGATTGTGCTAGACAGTCAAGAGGAGAAGGTTAACACCCGCACTACACCTCAAGCTACACATAACCCTTCTAAACCCACACCACTAACACGCACACATAGCAGCACTAAACCCACATATGTGGAGGCCCTTAACAGTAACCTGTCCAAGCAACAAGGACCTCTAAAGCTGAAACGCAAACAAACACCAATCACAGCCAAAGTGTCACATAGCTCACAACACCAGTGTTCCACCCAACAACAGCCCCTAAGGCAAGACAACGTACCCAACACTTCAGTCATAGGTGACTCTGTAGTAAAGCACACTGATGTCCCACTCACCAGGCTGAACAAGGAGAAAATTGCAGTCAGTTGCCTGTCAGGTGCCAGGATAACTCATGCACTCAAGTCACTCCACAAGTACAAATATGACTCTGTCATTATTGTCCATGTTGAAGTGAATGACTTGAGACTGACCTCCCTGAACTACATGAAAACAGACATGGAAAAGCTCTTGGATCATGTGGCCCAGGGAGGTATGACCCTAGCCCTGAGTAGCATCCTGCCTTTGCCCAGAATGATACCACAGTGTAAGGACAAAATTATTGACTTCAACAATTGGCTAAGCTTCTGGTTTCATTCAAAGGGAATCCCGTATCTGTCTGGCTGGGACGACATGATCGACAGACCACAATGCTTTGCCAGAGATGGTCTGCACCTGTCGCCCCTGGGATTCAGGTTACTGGCTACGGCTCTTGCCACCCCTATAGTGCCTTTTTTAGGCAAAGTTCAAAGGACAAAACCACCACCACGGTACAAGCATGCAAAATCTGAAGGTAATGCTGCTCAGTACTAGAAGTCTAACCCTCAAAATGCACTCTCTCGAGGCACTCCTAAAAATGGAGAACGTTGATATCTGTGCAGTAACTGAGACCTGGCTCAAGGCTCCAGTGAGCACCCCTGCAGTACCAGGCTACAACTCTTAGTACACTTTTCGGCCACTAAACCAGGACCGAAACACTAAAGGTGGAGGAGTGTCCATATTCACCAAGGATATTCACAACACCAGGCTAGTTGCCCAACACCATGCATCTGAAGTTCTCCAGGTGCAACTAACACTAAGTAAGACTGCAATCCAAATTATAGCTTGCTATAGATCCCCCACCATGCCCCAAGATTCTCACTACACCTTTCTAAACATACTGGAATATATTAAGATACAACCAAACACCATAATATTGGGTGATTTCAACTACCCTGCCATTAACTGGGAAAACTACTCGTGTACCAACACCTTTGCCCAACGGTTCTTGGACTTCATAAATTCCAACGCCCTGGATCAACTAATTCTTAGTCCCACCAGAGGCTCCAATATCCTAGACCTGGTCATTACCAACATGGGAAATCGATGCTCCACACCTGTGGTCACCCCCTCATTGGTGAGGTCTGACCATAAGCTAATCACCCTTGACATCCACATCCCACCCCCACTCCCCAGTAAGGAAACCACCGTAAACAACTTCTCAAAAGCCAATTTCATGCTACTCAAGTCAGAAGTGACAAACGTAATGACACCCATGCAAATGGGAAGTGAAAGTTCAACTGCTGAATCCTACACTAAGGCACTGTACGAGCACATCCACTCGTGCATGAATTGTCCCATCCCTAATAGAACCAAGACGCTCTCCTCCAAAAAAAGGAAGCCAATCTGGTGGCCCCTTGCCATAAACAAACTTTACAACAAAAGGAAAAAACGGTTGCAGAAAAGGGGAAAATCCCAGGATGCAAAAAACTCCCTTACCAGCCTCAGTAAGAAGCTGAGGTCCCTCATAAAATCCTCCAAAGCTAGTTACAAAAATAAAATTGCCAAAGATTCCAAAGACAACAACAAGGCATTCTATAGCTAGGTCAAGAATGTAAATGGTAATGCTCAGATCTGCTCTGAGCTACAACAGAATGGCATTAAATATATTGATCCCAAGGATATTGCCAATAATCCTGGCAGATCGATTCAGTGCAAACTTCACCCCCTAAAGGGCCGATCTCAATACCGAAAGATTGCCAAATTCTGGTAATGGCCACACAGGTAAAAAAAAACGCACTCTCCAAAGCAAAGAATACAGCATCCATGGGACCAGACGACATCCCAGGCTGTGTACTACATAAACTACAAAATGAACTGGCACCTCACCCAAGTGTCATGTTTAATCATAGCCTCACCTCAGGCTTCGTGCCCACTGATTGGTGCACAGCTACAGTTATCCCACTCCACAAGGGGGGATCCACCTTGGATCCCGGGAACTACCGCCCCATCAGTCTGAACAGCCTGATCTGCAAGGCCATGGAACTTGTAAACAAAGACATTGGCAAGCTTCAAACACTGGACCCCATGCAGTTTGGATTCGTGAAGGGGCGATCTTGTTTCCTGAACCTGATTGACTTCTTTGAATCAGTCTCCAGAGCCGTGGAGAAGGGTAAGGTGGTCCACACAGCCTGTTTGGACCTTGCCAAGGCCTTCAACACCATCCCCCATTCTGGAATCATAGACAAACTTATTAATCTGGGCATTAATCCTTACGTCACTCGATGGGTTGCCAACTGGCTTACTGACAGAACCCACACTGTAAAAGTAGCTGACTGCAAATCCAGCTCCAGACAAGTGACAAGTGGAGTACCTCACGGTTCAGTCCTGAGACCGCTCTTGTTTGGCATCTACTTCTCTGAAGTACAAGCCAACACTAAGGGACTCTGGCTAACAAAGTTTGCAGATGACTGCAAACTGGGAGCTATTATTGAATCACCAAATGATGTGGATATTCTACAAAAGGGCCTTACAGAAACAGAGGTTTGGTGCCAGAGTCATGGGCTCAAGCTCACTGGCAAGAAATGTATAGTTGTTATCCCCTTTGGGAAAAAAGTGTACCCATAAATAACTACATAGGTGGCAGTACACTAAACACCGAAAGTGTGATAAGAGACTTAGTGACACAGGTGGACAGCTGTCCCACCTTCGATAACCACATTGCCACAACAGTCAGGAAATCCTTCTATGTGGCACATCTCATCACTAAGGGCTTTTCATCCAGAAAAAAGGAGGTCATTGTCCCACTGTACTCATCTCTCATTAGACTCATTATAGAATACAACGCCTCATTTGGTATGTACCTTTCAAGACATCTGCAGCAATTGGAAAGGCCGCAGAAATACCTCACTAAGTCACAGGCCTAAAGCAGATGCCCTATGCTGACCATAAAAAAAAAAACTCCACCTGTACTCTATCGCAAGTCATCTACTCAGAGGCAATCTCTGCTTAACATACAAGGCCATGTCAAACCCAGAGCTGTTGGACATGCTACACTTAAAGAAATCCCAATCCCTCAGGGACATGCTCCAAGGATCTAAACTTTGTCATCACAATGCATAAAACATGCTGGAGGGACATGTTCCTGACCTAGAGACTCCCCAGACTGTGGAATAGACTGCCCATACATGTCACGCAGAGCGCCTCTTATGGCCCTCTTCAAAAGGAACCTTGATTGGATGGGAGGTAGGAAATTCACCCTGGGGATCACGTCGCCCTGCTAGACAGGGGTCCAGGGAAGTAAATACTGTGGGAAGAAATAGCCAGAGAATTGTTATGGCTAGGCTTGTATAGGCCGTAGGGCCGATAGCCTAGTACCAACCTATGAACATCACAAACAAAATGATGTATCCAAAGGCTCAACAGGAACAAAAAATTCAAAATGACTTAAATAAAACTGTTTTAATGAAATGATAAAAATTTCCACATCAAGCGCTTTCGCCTGGAGGCATACCAAGCTTTTTCAAGATGAACCATGATTAAAAATTCAAGGCTTAAGTACTTTCTAGCCCAAATCATGTGACTAGAATAGCAACTAATAAAATATGCAAATCAGATGTTAAAGTGCCAACAGCAATTCATTCATTCAATGAAATTATACAATGTCTAATAACCCACAAAATTGTGCTAAATAATGTAAAAACGTGTTTAAGACATTATTAGACATTGTATAATTTCACTGAATGAATGAATTGCTGTTGGCACTTTAACATCTGATTTGCATATTTTATTAGTTGCTATTCTAGTCACATGATTTGGGCTAGAAAGTACTTAAGCCTTGAATTTTTAATCATGGTTCATCTTGAAAAAGCCTGGTATGCCTCCAGGCGAAAGCGCTTGATGTGGAACTTTTTATCATTTCATTAAAACAGAGTTTTATTTAAGTCATTTTGAATTTTTTGTTTCTGTTGAGCCTTTGGATACATCATTTTGTTCTTGGTCTGGTTCGGATCTAACCTATGAACATCCCACTGGGTAGGTTCATCAGAAGAAACTGTGCAAGAGGAAGCACTTGGACTCCCCTTTGGAGTCATTGACCGAAGATATTAACTTCATTGAGGTGGAAGGTTTCCCCCCCAAACCTCAACTGGTGACATCTCCTTTGGGGATATTTTAGAGATCCTGAAACAGAGAAGGGTGGATGGTCATCCCAACCCCTTTCTTAGGAGTCAGTGTTCCTGGAGGCTTTCAAGACTGGCCCATCTACATCCTGGGTGACCCCACTATTGGATGAACTTGTTTCCTGCCAAATGTGGAAGGAGCCAGACGCCATGGAGCCTATTCCCAAGCATGCGTATAAGTACCTTAGCTTACCTGCAGATTGCTTACAGTAGAGCAAGGGTATTCCAGTTGATGCCATTGTGGTGTTTGCAGCTACCAAGAAGGACCTAGCGTAACAGAGCTCCACTGTCCACCCCCAAACAAGGAGTCTCAAGCTCTGGACAGACATGGGAAGCATGTTTATGCCTTAGTTACATTTTACACTGAGAACATTGAATTACTTGGCACACTAAATGCTTCTACAGAGGGAACTGGTTAAGAAACTTACCAACTGTCTGGCAGAGTCCTTGTCAGAGGAGGACCTCAAGAAGCTATCTCCCAGTTGGTCACTCTCTTTTTTCCTTATCTAATTCCTCAGTGAGGCTGAACTCTAATGCTGCAGAGGGAACCTCTTGAGCAGCCAGTACAGGCATAGCCCTCAGAAGACATGCCTGGATGAAGCTTTGTGGGTTAGCGGAACCCTTTAATGCATCCTTCATCAATGTCTCCTTTGGTGGTTCTGTTTTTGGGCCATTGATCAAAGAAACCCTTACCGACAGCGAGCAGGAGGGAAGGGCTTTATCTGCTGTAGGGATCAAGTTTTCGTCCCCCCAACGGACCTTTTCCAAGAACCAATGGAGTGGGGAGAAGATGTGGTTCCAAAAATCCCAAGGTTCTCTCCTTATATCCCAAGAAGATTCCTCTTTTAGGGATAGAGGAAGAGGATTCAATGACAGACAACTCCCTAGAGGCACAGGGGTCCTCAGAATCAGGGATTCACAGAACCTTTCTCTGACAAGCCCTACCAGCACTCCTGAAGCGTTGCCCAAGTGTCCTTCTCTGGAGGGAGTCCGGGACAGATTTTCCTTGCACCTAGACGCCTGGACAGGTTTAACAAATGATGGCTAGGTGCTAAATGTAATTTCCAGAGGTTACTGTATTCCCTTTTTCCTTCTCCCTCCAAGCCCCAGGAGGAGTCTTCCTGATGTGCCACCCAAACAGAGGAAGAATGCCATCCTAGAGGTTCAGAAATGTCTAGAAAAAAGAGCCATCAAAGAGGTCCCAACTGAATAGCAAGCATGCAGAACTATTCATGCTTCTTTTTGGTGCCAAAAAGATGGGGGAGACCTGCAAGCCAATCTTAGATCTGAGCAATCTGAACCTGGCCCTAGGTATGGATCCTAAACTGGCAATGGAGGTGGTGCCACCTAAAAAGAAGGCGAAGGTCTTAAGGCCTGTTGGTGTTCCTCTTATTTCGGCCTTCCCTCCAGCTACTGGTCTGGGAGCTGAGGGATATCTGGAAGAAATGGCAACTTTGGAGGGTACCATGTCGAAAGCCGTCATAGCATCTCCAATTGGCACATCTGTATAGGTTTCTGTGATGTCAGCCTCCATCAAGTTGAGGGGGAACCAGGCTTTTGACGCCTGACCACTAGGCATTCGGCCTCTCAAACTATTCTCAAGACTCCTTGTCTCAAGAAGAAACAAAATCATTTGTCTGCCCCAGTGGAAGACCAACCAGACTGGCAAACATTTTCCCAGTCCCTTTTTTTCAAGCCTTTATGGCCCTGAGGCCCACAGCCTTGCATACTCCTGCTTCGTCTACCCTTAGTCCTAGGCCTGCCTCTGTCAGCTCCATCCCTCTTCCTCAGAGTCAGAAGGAAGACTCTTCTTCCTCTTCCTCTGATGAGTCTCACTTATACTTCTCAGTTTGCCTCTCCACTGGAATGCCTTTCTCCAGATGAAGACTCCTTGGAAGGAGACCCCCCCTCCAGAAAATAGCACCTTTGAGGAGACTATGTCCAACATGAGAGAATACTTATCGTGGGACTCAACCCAAATGACAGAGGTACAGAAAAGATATTTTGAGTTTCTCCAGATGGAGACTCCCTCTATCTCTGCTGTTCCTCCTGTGATTTCAGCTTACCTGGATGCCTTTGCTTCTGCCTCCAAGACCCCAGAATCTCAACCTCCTGCTCCAAAAAGCCAGATATGTTCTATAAAGTCCCTGATGATCAAAAGTACCTCTTCAAGCCACCCATGTCAGACCCAACTGTCATTGTGGTGGCACTAGACAAGCAATCCAGCCAGATTCCTTCCCCGTCCCTGCTGCCATCAGATAAGGACAGTAAGGTGATGGACAGACTGGGGAAAAAGATCTACACTTCCTCCAACCTGGTCTTTAGGGCCATTAATTACCAGACTCGTATGGTAAAGTATGCTCTAGATCTAGTTTCCCAGGCATCTACATTGCTTTCTTCTATGCCTGATTCCCCTACAAAGCCCCAAGTTGCCTCTAAGTTTTCCTTAGCAGCACAGGTAGCCAGGCATTCCATAAAATGCAGCTACGGTGCTGGTGAAGCCTCAGCCAGATCAGCCGCATCTGCCTCTGTATTACGCAGGTACAGTGGCGCAGACTTCAACCCCCCTCCCAGATGACTTCAAAAACAATATCCTGGATGCTCCCCTGGAAAGTTCCTCTTTGGCAAGCAGTCTGCTGAACTATTTAGACATTTTCAGGAAAAAAGCAAGGAAATGCAGGACTTGAAGCATCTACTGGTATCCCCAGTTTCAAAATTCTACATGAACTACCCTGCAAAACCTAGCTTTGTTTGGTGGGCACCTGCTCCTTCCACCTCATCCTGAAAGTGTAGGAAAGGGGCTAGGAAACCCTCAACCTCTAAGACTACTCCTCCCTCCCTATCGACCCCAAAATCCAGTCCACAAAAAAGTGTGCGTAATATAAAACCAAGTCAATTTATTGAACCAAATGACTTTATTGTAAATACACACGTTATATTTAAACACACAAAAAATAAGCGCTTTCGTTTTTATATTGCATTTCTTAAGAAACTTCATCAGATAACCTATGCCCCATTCATTAATCTTTTACACTACTCAATTACATCAGCTTAATCTTCAATGACACACCCTTCAAGAGAACCAATAAGATCCTATTAACTAATCTGTGCTTTCAAGTGAAATTATTGCACATTCAACCAGCGTAAATAGAAGTTGATCCAGTGTATACAAACAGTATCCAATTTTGTTTCAAATAAAATATCATCGCTTCAATGCTTTCAAATTCAGTATGCTCTTAATAGACATAGTCTCATTTAAGTTGGGTCAGTACCTTGCATTTAAGCGCATCTGCCAGGACAGTTCTGCCTTTTCCAAAAGTAGTGGCCACTTCCCTCCCCTTTCAGAAACTTTCAAACCTTCTAAAATAATACATTTAAACTATGGCCTTGACTCTGCATACAATGTTTAGCCAAGGCGTTAACTTCTTTTTTATATTTGATGCCACTTAGATGTTCCCCGATCCTGTTCTTCAATTTACCCTCCATTTTGCCCACATAAAAACATGGACATTGTGAGCATAAAGCACAATAAACTACTTTGTCTGAGTTAAACGAAAACCTCCCATGGGTTTTTAATTAAATATCATTAATAGTGACTTCACTAACTTCTAAAATATGTGAACAGTAAATACAGGCTCCACATTTATACATGTATCCCACCTTCTTTTGTTCATGCTGATTTTCAAAAATACTTTTAAAATTTTGACCCTTTTTGTATACAAAAGTTGTTTTTTCTCCAACATAGCCCCTTACATCTTTATCACTATTCAAGATACCCCAGTTCTTGCACAAAATATTTTTCATTTAAATACTGTCTGTACCTTATATAGTGATAAATGAACATTCAAAACATTCGTTAGTCGACTACTTGACTACTAGAATCGCATATAGAATCACAATTAGTAATAAAACTGTATAATCAAAGAATCTGCTCACTGATTTTCAACACTCCTACAATTGTCCACTTTAGTACCCAAGATTGGATTGAAATGCCCATTAAATCTCTTTCTTGTTACCTCAGCCATTACTTCAACTAATTCAACAGGGTACCCCCATTTCAAAAACTTATCTTTCAAATGGTCACATTCAACAAGAAATGTTTCACATAAAGTGACCATATGGGCCGCTCTTACAAATTGACCCTTAACTACGGCCCGTGTCTGCCTGTATGGATAGTTACTACTAAAATGTAGGAAACTATTTGAATAAGTTTCCTTATGAAAAAATTTGGCCAAAAACCTCTTATTGATGACATCCTTCAGTAAAATGCCCAAATATGGGATTTCTTTATCACTAATGGAATGGCTGACTTTTAAAAAAGCAGTTGTCCCATTTATATATTCCAAGAATTTCTCAACCTGATCATTGGGGCCCTTCCACAAGATGAATATGTCATCCAAAAATTGGGTGTATGCACAGATCTCAGAACTTTTCAGCTGCAGATGTCGTCACTTTGGCCGTTCAGCTCCTACTAACGATTACTTTGGAAAGATTAGTACCCCGTTGGGGTTTTTTGTTTCCTTTTATCATTGCTTGTGCTTGGTTTGCTGTAGCTCTTGGCTGATGTCAACTAAAAAAGGCAAAAATAATTGTGGCCAGCAGATACCACACAAAGATTCCCACGATAAGTGCATATTTTGTTTAGGTAGGGAACACGACCATACGTCATGTCCAATTTGTAAGTCCTTCGTGCCCAAGACACTTTGTAGTTGTTTGGCCGCATTAAATTTATATCTCGTGAACCAGACCCCATGCTCTGTCTAGCCAGGTTGCACATGAGAAAATTTCAGTGGTACTTAAAGAATGTGTGGTCTCATCACCAACACTCCCTAGACAAACAGATCCCCCTTCTGGCCTGTCTGAAGTCAGAATTGAGGTGGTGGATCCAACAAATCCTCTGCAACAAGGCATCCCATACAGCTTTCTCCCCCTACACAATCCATGCACACAGATGCATCAGATCTAGGGTGGGGGCTATCTTCGACCCCTGCCCTTCAAAAACAACACATCAACATCAGGGAAATGATTGCAGTCTTGCTGGCCCTTCAGGCCTTCCTTCCCATTCTTCAACCAGGCCTTCTTCACATTCTTACAGACAACACCACAGTCGTGGTACCTGAACAAATGGAGAGGAACAAAAGCCCCTACCTCTTATGCAGGATAACCCTACAGATTTGGGAGCTAGCCAACCAACACAATCTCTTCCTGCAGATGTTCATCGTGCATACAGCTGCAGTCATTACAGATTGGTTATCCTGCCGTCAGGCGGGTCCTCGTTCGGCCGAATTCCAAAGTCTAGGTCCGGCGTCGGTTGTCGTCGCTTCTTCCCTGACGTCAGTGCGGCAGAGGTACAAAAGAGGCAGCCGACGCCATTTTCTTCAGTCTTTCTTGCCGCGCGGTGCCCGAAGCAGAAGCAGTTTGCAAGTGCCGGTCGGCCAGCTCCTGAGATTTACGAAAGTATTTCAGCCGAAGTCTTCTTGAAAGCTAAGTACCCCGTTGGTGAAACTTTTCTTGCCTCAGACCGATGTCAGACAAAGTTAATAATTGCATTATTTGTGGGAAGCAAATACCGCATAAGGATTTCCACTCTTTCTGTATACCTTGCTTAGGCCCAGACCACGACTTCTCGGCCTGCCGTTTTTGTGCTAGATTCAACAAGTGCACTATTAAGTGCCGGGCGGAGTTCGCCCTTCATTATTTTGGCAAAAAATTTAATTATCATGTTGTCGGATACTCCAACTCCAGTTTTGAGCAAAAGACGCAAAGATAAGGACCGACATCCGAGGTCCACAATGACTTCTGAGACCACGCTTAGTCTGACTACCGGTTCTCCGGTTCTCAGCGAGGCACCTACGCAGCCCCTGAGTACCGATGACACTTCATTACCGGTAACTACAGTACCCGAGGTCGCAGGCTCCTCGGACCCCATTCCTCCTGCAGATACCGACGCCACTCTTGGCGGGGAAACTCAGAATTTAGACAGGCCTGCCATTTCTCAAGGTGTCTTCAGGCCTTCCTCCTTCTCTATTAAAGCTTTCACTAAATCTAAAGCAGCTATGAAAACCAAAAAACAGGGTCCTCAGACCTCCTCTCAAGGCCCCATGCCTAAAAAGCAGATGCTTAAAATGGCTGAGGATCTGATTACTCTTATCAGGGGTTCCCAACCCCCCTCGGACAAAAGACCCAGATTAGAGGAAGACTACCCTTCTTCAGATCAATCTTCTATTACCTCAGAACACTCTGAGGACCAGGATTACGCCTATTCACCTTTTGTAGACTCTGATGCTGAGGAGTCTATTCCCTCGGTCTCCCCCCCAGAGGACTACTCTTTTGGGGAAACCCTGCATACATTGAGGGAACACTTTCACTGGGAAGGCCAAGATTACTCAGATTCCAAGAAAAGGCTCAGGGCATTTCTTTTGCTCCCCCAGCATAGGCCCCTGGCTATCCCTCTCAACAAATAATTTTCCTGGGTGCCAGCTTGAATACAACCACCCAGATGGCCTACCTCACGCCAGACAAACAAGGGCAACTGTCTCAATACTTCAGCAAAATGGCAACTTTCACCAGGCTAACTGCAAGGAAAGTCCTGCAGGCTCTGGGGTTCATGGCATCTTGCATCCTACTAATCCCATGTGCAAAGCTGCATATGAGGAAACTTCAATGGTACCTAAAAAACTTATGGTCTCAACACAGCCACAGCTTGGAAACAATTATACCACTCATTCCATGCCTTCAAAAGGAATTTTTGTGGTGGGCTCAAGCATGCCAAAGAAACACAGGTCTCCCTTTCTGTGTACCTCAAGCAACTCAAATCATCACAACAGACGCCTCAGACTACGCCTGGGGAGCACACATGACAGATCAGTGCATTCAGGGAAAATGGTCCCAAAAAGAGAAGCACCTACATATCAACCAAAAGGAAATGCTAGCCGTGCAAAATGCCATTATGACCTTCAAAGACCTACTGCATCCAGGCCAGCTATTGATAAGGACAGACAACACCACAGTGATGTGGTACATAAACAAACGGGGGGGAACTCATTCATACCCCCTGTGCAGGCAAGCCATGACCCTGTGGAACACAGCACTGGAATTGCAAATTCAGCTACAGGCACAATTCCTGCCAGGGAAGGAAAACACACCGGCAGGCAACCTAAGCAGACATAGATCTCTTTGCTACCCACAGAAATTATCAGTTGAAAAAATTCTGTTCAAGGACCTATCATCCACAGGCCTGGAAAGTGGATGCACTCTCTTTCAGTTGGACAACATTGACAGTTTATGCCTTCCCTCCTCTTCTTCTGCTGCCCTAGGTTCTATTAAAAGCCAGAGCAGAGAGGCCGCAAATGATTCTCATTGCTCCAGACTGGCCAAGACAACACTGGTATCCACTCCTGAAGAGCCTGACACATTCCCCACCATGGATCCTACCTCTAGTCCCTCTTCTGTTGTCCCAGCACAACTACAAAACCCTTCACAGCCAGCTCAAAACCCTAAATCTAGCTGCATGGAGAACTCCTTGATTTCCCAACAGACTCTCCTCTCCAAGGAGGTGCAGGATGTCATCTTGGAGGCCAGAAGACCTTCTACTAGAAAAGCCTACTCCGCCAAATGGAAACGATTTTGTGCCTGGAATCAAGAAAAGGGCCAGAATCCTTGTGTAATAAATATACCTCAAATTTTACAGTACCTAGCTGAGATGTTAAACAGTGGACTTTCCTTCTCCTCCATCAAGATCAACGCTTCAGCCATTTCTGCACAATACAACACAGATCTTCCTTTATTCTCACACCCTCTCTTAAGGCAGTTCCTCAGAGGGGCAAAAAATATAAAACCCCCAAGGAAACCACCAATCCCTGCTTGGGACCTCAACTTCGTATTGGAAAAGTTGACACTTCCTCCCTTTGAGCCAGCTTCTTCAACAGAACTACAATACTTGTCATGGAAAACAGCCTTTCTTCTGGCTATCACCTCAGCACGCAGGGTTTCGGAGCTACAGGCCCTCATGGCTGTGCAACCATACATCATTTTCTATCAGGACAGAGTTTCCTTACAAACCAACTCTATCTTTATGCCAAAGGTAGTATCCAGTGTAGCTTTGAATCAGACTATCCACCTACCTACCTTTTATCCAAACCCACAAAACAAAGGGGAAAGACTACTACATTCCTTAGACATTCACAGACAACTTTGTTATTATTTGGACAGGACAAAGCCATTCAGGAAATTCGCGCAGCTCTTTGTGTCCTATGCTACAGGTGCTCAAGGAAAGGTTATTTCCAAACAGACCATTTCAAAACGGATAGCCCACTGCATACGCTTTTGTTACTCATTTCATGGAAAAACTGTGCCTACATGCATCAGATCCCACTCCACCAGGGCCACAGCTACCTCTGCAGCTTTCCTCAGGGGGGTTCCTACCAAGGACATTTTGGAAGCAGCCACTTGGAGTTCAGTGCACACTTTCTCCAAGCACTGTCACCTTCCACTATACTCTAAATCTAGAGCGGGTTTTGCCACAGCAGTCTTGCAGGGCATCATCGCTCCTCCTAGTTCCACTTAGTGCCTACCACCCTTACTTAGCTTTGGGATTCTTCTCATCTGTAATGACTGCAGCTGTATGCACGATGAACATAGTACAGTTTTGTACCTACCATAAATGTAGATGTTCGAGTGCTCATACAGCTGCAGTCCAGGTTACCCTCCCTCCATCCCCTCTTAGGACAGGCCTTATGACAAACACCTTATCATACAACCTATTTGGGGTATTCTCTTATGGTGTATTTGCTTGCAAGTACTGTTTTTTGATTATTCTATTTTACATGTTTGCATAACTTTATGTTTTGCCTTCCTTCTGGGGGCACCTGACATCTGGGGCAAGAAAAACTGAAGAAAATGGCGTCAGCTGCCTCTTTTGTACCCCTGTCGCAGTGACGTCAGGGAAGAAGCGACGACAACTGACGCCGGACCTAGACTTTGGAATTCGGCTGACCGAGGATCCGCCTGACTGCAGGATAACCCATCTGTAATGACTGCAGCTGTATGAGCACTCGAACATCTACATTTATGGTAGGTACAAAACTGTACTGTCTCTTACATCCCCTCTCAGGAAAACAAACAAGTAGACTTGCTCAGCAGAACATCCTCTCACCTTCACGAATGGATGCTAAACAGGGAAACCTTTCTAGACATAGTCCACCAGTGGGGCACACGTAAAGTGGATCTGTTTGCCTCCCCCCATACAGACAATTAAGCAAATTCTGTAGCAGGGATCATACTCCATCAGCCTAGAGAGTGAATGCCTTCAGCTTTCCTTGGAAGGGGATGTTCCTTTGTGCCCCACCCCCACTGATACAAAAGATCCTTCTGAAAATCAAGAAGGACCAACAGAAAATCTTGCTGGTGACTCCCTACTGGCTAAGGCAACACTGGTTCCCCCTTCTCCACTCTTTAGCCAAAGGCAATCACCACAAGTTACCCCACAAGGTGGACCTATCTCAGCAAAAGGGATCTCTTATTCACCCTCAGCTGCAAATGCTCAACCTAACTCTTTGGGTGATCAACAGCTCTACTCTGAGGACATGCTCTCAATCCTGAGGGAGGCCAGGAAACCAACTACCAGAAAAACTTACATATTGAAATGGGAAAGATTCTCAAAATGGTGCCTCCTTAAGGACAGGAACCCAATGCAGTCAGACCCTGCCCTAGTCCTTAGCTATGTTTGTGATCTCATTAAGGCTGGACTAACGCCTCTGTGAAAGTCCACCTTTCAGTCATTTCAGCCTGCCTATGCTTACAGCTACACCTGGTTTCCAGGCTGGACAGTAAACTTTTCCTGAGAGGGGAACTTCGTATTAGACCACCTAGAAAACCCATCCCTCCTCCATGGGACCTCAATTTCATGTTAGAAAAACTCACCTTTACCCCCTTTTGAGTCAGCTAGTTTAGACTCCTTACAAATGTGCACTTGGAAAACCATTCTTTTAGTGGCCATTTCTTCTGCTAGAAGAGTGTCAGAACTACAGGCCGTCATGGCCTGCCTTCTTTACACCACCTTCCATAATGACAGAGTTACCCTTCGCACAAATTCTTCATTTATGCCCAAATTAGTAAATGAACTCTCTCTAAACCAGTCCATCCACAGGCCCACCTTCTTTCTAACTCCAATCAACAGTGCAGAGAGAATCTTTCATTCCCTGGATGTGCATAAAGAGCTGAGATTCTACTTAGACAAGATTAAGTCCTTCAGGAAGTCTGACCTACTCTTTATCTCCCTTCACCCTGGGGCTCTGGGCAAGGCAGTGTCCAAACATACCATTTCCTGTTGGATTAGGAAATCTATTATTTTTTGTTATTCACACCATGGCAAGGTCTTGCCTCATGGTGTAAGAGCTCACTTCACCAGGGCCATAGCTACCTCCAAGGCCTTTCTCAAAGGCCTGGATACAGTTGCCATCCTGGAAGCAGCTTCCTGGTCTACAGTTCACACCTTCACCAAACACTACAAACTAGACCAAATCTCCAGGCCCAGGGCAGCCTTTGCTACAGTAGTCCTGCAAGGATTTCTGGAGTCCTCTACCTCCTCCCATTTCTCCTCCTAAGCTGTGGTACTCTCCCACACCAAATGAATACTGCAAAATTGGAGTAGAAGGGCATAGAATAGTTGTGTAAAATCTTACCATAGATGTCCTTCTCTTCCATGTTGCAGTATTCCTTCCCACCCTCCATACCCTCTGTTCTCCTCTTACTACAGGGTCTGGCCTCTGGCCACTGCTTCCATCCCCTAAGGCTGATCTGTCCAGCCTTACAGTAGCATTTGCCACTTTTCTTGGCATCTAGTTCTCATGACAGGCCACTCCTCTGGGCTTCAAGTTCTGAAGTCTGTGTGTACTGACGTCACATTTATGGTCCCTTGTTTATGGCCCTATGTGTGACGTCCCACGTACCTACACCAGCCAGGCAGAAGCTTTTGTATAGAAGCCGTCCGATCACCTGAGGTGGAAAATCCCACACCAAAGGAGTACTGCAACATGGAAGAGAAGGACATCTGTGGTTATGGTAAGATTTTACACAACTATTCTTTATTCATACATATTGATCTGATCCTGGGGGACCCCTTTATTGCATAAATAATCACAAAACAAGTGATCTGAAGTTGTTGTCTTCATTTGCTCTTAAACCTGTGGGACACAGATCTGGGATGGATCCGACTCATCCTTAATTCTACAGCATCGGATCCGAGCTCCAAGCTCTTCCCCTACCCATAATGCCCCTGTCTCCTTCCTCCCTTCAGATCTTGTTTGACACTCTAAATAGCAAGCATCGTGGTCTGCTGCTCCAGGCTTTTTAGGTAAGTGAGTTAGATTTTCAAGCTATTTTTCATGTTTCTCTCCCTTTTTCTTTCTCCCTACTCTTCTCGCACTCAGGCATTGGTCTATAGCAAAAAAAAAAAAAAAAACACTTTCTTATTCCCATTTCCCTCTTTCTTTAGGGGGTGTGTGTGTGTGCCTGCTGGTGGGTCTCTCTCTCTTCATTATGGCAGAGACACCCAAACTGTGAGTTAGGAAGTGCAGAGTCTGTGGCCATAAGCTTTCCCCTGTGGATGGCCACACTCTGTGCATTGTGTGCTTAGTGGTCCAGCACCTCGATTCCTCCTGCTTGATCTGCTTGTGGCTCAGTCCCCATGCACTGTTCGACAGGAGGAATAAACTTATTGTTAAGGGCCTTCTTCCACCTCCTAAGTCCCAAGCTTCCTCTTCTGCTACTTCCTCCGCCCTGGCCTCTGGGACTCGGCCTCCCACCAAGAGGACCGGTGATGGAGAGAAACGTAAGCACTGAGATAGGCCAAGGAAGCGGTCCCCTGACCTCCCCTCTTCAGCCAAGCCACCGGCAAAATCTCACTCAGGTCTTGGCTCGAATTCCCCTGGCTCCATTCCCCTTGCTTCTCTCCAGAGATGACGGTATCTTGGAGCCGTTCACTGGTGTCGGCTTCACCACACAGTCTGTCTAGGCCAGTGTTAGTGGTCTCTTCCACTAGGTACACCCACAGCCTCTCCAAAGCTGAGGTGGACAGGATGATGTGGAGGTTCATCTGCATACAAATAGAGATGAGAGTCTTGCCTGCCCCCTCCGGAGCTGGGGGCATGCAGTCCACCTTCATCCCGATAACTCCTTCTCTGATCCAACCCCCCAGTATTGTAGCCCTTGGGTCAGAGGAACCTCAATGTTGAGGGATCGGCGCCGATGGTACCTGGTATCTCGACGCCGACCATTGCCTTGAGCAGGTCTGGTCCAACTAGCTTGGAGCCGTAGCCTCTGCACCAGATGCAAGGGGGTGGTTTCAAGCTCAAAGATTTTCAGAGCCAAGTCTTCCAGTCAGAGTCTCGGAGCCTGAAGGCTTGGGTCTGGCTCCCCCGTTGATCCAGAAGATTACGGACCTGATCGTATCTCCAGCTGCAGGAGTTCGTTCTCTTTCTGCCTTTAATATGGTGGTCTTGATCCCATCAAGACCCTTGACAATCTTGTTCTTGGAGTCTGTCCTGACTCCCTCTGTCTCTAGTTCGGATTCCGCCATCCTGCCCTCTCAGGGACAGCCTGCTGCCTCTCCACCCCAGGGAGTTCTCCCATAGGAACAGATGGATGTTTTCGAGTCCTCCTCAGAGACCCCCCCCCGAAGAGGTTTCTTGAAAATGCACCTGTTAAAGGAGACGCTTAGACTCCCCCTCTAGAGTCTCTCATGGAGGACACAGATTTGGAGGAAGAGGAAGGTTCCCCCCGATCACCCCCAGAGGATATCTCATTTGGATACATCATGGAGATCCTTCTTCGGTGTGGGGGGTGGTCTGCCTAAAACCCCAGCCCTGACGAGTTGGTGTTCCTGGAGGCATTTAACGTGAACCCTCTACATCCTGGGTGTCCCCTCCTCGGATACCCTGGTGGATCTTGTATCTCGGGCGTGGAAAGACCCCGACAGGTGGAGCCCATCCCCAAATACCCCAACAAGGTCCTCAGTGCCCCTTCTGAGAAGTCTCATTGTTCTAAGGGATCCCCTGTCGATGCCATGGTAGTGGTGGCAGCAACTAAAAAGGAGCTAGCATAGGAGAGCCCCGCGGTCCATCCTCCGGACCAGAAGTCTAGGACCATGGACCATTTTGGGAAAGGGATTTGCATTTCAGCAATGTTCTCTATACGTTCACTGAACTTAATGGCACACGTCATAAGGCTCCAGTGTGACATGGTTAAGGAGGTCGCTGGTTCTATCCCAGGGTCCATGTCTGTGGAGGAAAAGATTTTTTTCCTCCTGGATGGCCACCTTCACCTCAATCTCCAATACCTCTGTGCGGCTCCTATCTCGTGCAGCTGAAGACACCACTAGAGTGGTCGGAGTGGGTGTTGCGATTAGGTGTCATGTCTGGCTCCGACTTTGTAACTTTTCAGAGTCCTTTAAGACCACTTTTACGAATGCCCCGTATAATGGTTCCACTCTGTTTGGAAAGACTGTACGTGACACTTTGGTGCAGTGCGAGAAGGATGGGGGAAGACCTTTTCTGCTGTTGGAATTTACTTCTGAACTCCTCAGTGAACCTTATCTAGGAATCAACAAGGGGTGAAAAAGATGTGGTTATGGAAGTCTCAGGGTTATTCCCATGATGCTCAGGACTTGTCTTCCCCCAGAAGCCGAGGGGTATTTGACAGACATGACCTTCGTGGCAGGAGGGGTCCGAGGAACCACGGGTCTTGGGACTCCTTCCCGGACAGGCCCGCACAGCAGCCCTGAAAGGTTGCCCAGCTGCTCGTCTCTGGAGGCAGTTGGGGGTGGACTCTCACTTCACCTAACAATCTGGGAGTCTATAACAGAAGATTATTGGTTGTTGCGAATCATATCCAGAGGATATTCAATCTCCTTCTCTCAAGCACCTCCCAGACGTCCCACATACTAAAAGGGGAGGATGCAGCACTGGAAGTTTCCAAGCTGCTCGAAAAATGAGTCATCCAGCCTGTCCCCCCAGACCAGTCCAAGTTAGGCATTTATTCCAGGTACTTTTTAATGCCAAAGAAGATGGGGGACTTGCAACCAATTCTGGATCTCTCTTCCCCTGAACCTTTCTGTTGCCAAAACAAAATTCCGGATAGTCACACTCCAATCCATCCCGCCCTTCCTGCAGGAGAATGACTGGATCTGCTCAATAGGCCTTCAAGACGCGTACTATCACATCAAAACGGACAAATGCTCTTGGAGGCTCCTCTGCTTCCTGCTGGGGACCAATCCTTACCAGTTCAGAGCACTACCCTTTGGTCTCACCACAGATGTTCATCGTGTTTCACTGTTGCAGTCATGACTGTAGGGTTCTCCCCTGCCGGCAGGCAGTCCTCGGTTGGCCAGAATCCCAAAGTCTGGGTCCGGCGTCGGCTGTTCAACCATGCTCCCTGACGTCAGAGCGCCAGGAGTACAAAGCTGACAGCCGACGCCATGTTCTCCAGTCTTTCTTCCCGTGCGGTGATAGCAGTTCGCAAGTGCCGGTCGGCTGACTCCTGACAATCTTTTCTGAACAAACTTCAGTCCAGAAACTTTCTTCTACTCAAAGCTAAGTACCCCGTTGGGGAAACTTTTTTCTTGCTCCAGTCCGATGTCAGAAAAAGTTAATAATTGTATTTCATGTGGGAAGCAAATACCTCATAAGGATTTTCATTCTTACTGTATTCCTTGCTTAGGCCCTGACCACGACGTAGCTAGTTGTCGGTTTTGTGCTAGATTCAATCAATGTACAATTAAATGAAGGTACGATTTTGCATTTCATTACTTCGGTAGGCGTTTTAATTACAAAATGTCGTCGGATACGGTTCCGGCTACTGGAGTTCACAAACAACGCAAGGACAAAGACAGGCCTCCGAGGTCCAAATCTGATGATATCGCACAAGCAGAGCCAGCTTCAGGTTCGGCTGTCATCAGTGAGGCGCTTTTGCAGCCCCTGCCTTTGAATATTTCAATTGCAGGACCTTCGGACAATGCTCCTTCGGATGGGTTCGGAGCCGCTGTGCAGGTACCGGCTTCCAAAGGGGTTTTCAGGCTTACTCAGCTTCTAGTAAAGGCAAAGCCAAAGACAAAGGCAAAGACTCCTTCCAAATCAAAGACTGCAACACAGGCCTCTTCTGATCCGGCTCCCAAGTCACAGAAACAGTTACTTAAGATGGCGGAGGATTTACTTACTATGATTAGGGGTTCACATCCCCCTCCAGATAAAAGGCCAAGGCAGGAAGTTTATTATGACTCCTCTGATCATGCTTCTGTTTCTTCAGTTTCTTCTTCTGACCAGGAATATTCTTTCCCTCCTTATGAGGATTCTGATGCTGAGGAATCCATTCCTTCAGCTTCTCCCCCTGAGGATTTCTCTTTTGGGTAAACTTTGCATGAAATGAGGGAACATTTCCACTGGGAAGGACAGGAGTATTCGGAATCTAAGAAAAGACTAAGGGATTTTCTTCTTCTTCCCCAACATAGACCCCTGGCTATTCCTCCTATTTTGGATATTGTGGATGATGCTTTTTTGGAGGCTAACTTAACCCCTGACTCTTTTCCTCCTGCTCCTGTTAAGCCTGACAGATATTACAGGGTTCCTGATTCCCACCAGTTTTTGTACAAGAACCCTACTGCTGACCCTGAAACCATTTCTCAGGGTCCTAAGGGAGTTAAGGCCGCTTCTGCTAAAAACCCCATTCCCACTGAGAAGGATTCCAGATCTTTAGAAAGATGGGGCAAAAAAGTGTACACCTCTGCTACTTTATCTATTAGGGCTTTAAACTGTCAGTTTCATATGCTGAAAAACCAGCAATTTCTCCTGTCTGTTTTAAAACAAAAGCTTACTTCCATTTCCGCCTGTGCAGATAAGGAATTACATGACTTAATGCATGCCACTGAACAAGTTGGGAAGCATGGTTTACACTGTGGATTTGATGCCTTGGAGGCTTCTTGTAGGACTGCTGCCTCTGGCACAGTAATTAGAAGGCATGCATGGTTAAAGGAACAAAATTTGCCAGATCAAGTAAAAGCTAAATTATTGAATGCTCCTGTTCAGAATAATGTTTTGTTTGGATCTAAAACTGAAGAGGTGATTAAAAAGATGGAGGACAAGGTGAAATCCATGCAAACAGTTAAAGATTTCTTACAAGTACAGCCACCCAGATTTAGCAGGAATTGGCCTACAAAAAATTGGTCCTTTCCCAATTCAGATAGGCCTCAGAAGGGTAGATACAGACGCTCCCGAGGAAGGCCTCAAACACAAGCCTCTTATAGACCAAGACAGTGGACTGCTTCCACCCCTAGGGGAGGAGAGGACAGGTCGCAAACTCATAGGAAACAGACTCAATGACTCCCTCTGTTGGGCTGCAGGAACTTCTTGCCTGGAAGCCCCTCTCGGAGGAAAACTTTCTCTTTTTCACCGAAATTGGACTCATATAACCCAAGACAAGTGGCTTCTGGATGTGGTTTCAAGAGGTTACAAATTCCATTTTCATACCCTACCAAGGCCAAGCGGATGGCCAGATCTTCCAAAACATCAATGGACAGAGGCCTTAAACCAGGTGGAAGCTCTTTTGGCTATGAAAGCCATTGAACTAGTTCCACTTTCAGAGATGGAACAAGGTTTTTACTCAAGGCTCTTTCTAGTCCCCAGGAAGCAAAATTCATGGAGACCCATTCTGGATCTGTCAGTCTTGAACACTTTTCTAGAGATACCAAAATTCAAGATGCTTACTCTACAGCAGCTACTTCCAATGCTGACCAAAAATGCATGGATGGTAACTTTGGATTTAAAGGAGGCATATTTACACATTCCCATCAGGCAGGAGCATGAAAATACCTCAGGTTCAAGGCGAATCGAGGCACTTTCAATTCTCTGCGCTGCCCTTTGGATTGTCTACTGCGCCCAGGGTCTTCACCAAATGCCTGGCTCCAGTAGTAGCTTATTGCAGACTCAAGGAAATTCAAATTTACCCTTATCTGGACGACTGTCTTATTCAGGCAGACAGCAAGGAGGTCTTACTCCAGCATCTACAGTTTGTTCAGAATCTTCTCAAGTTCCTGGGATTCACTGTAAACATAAAAAAGTCAAATTTGGCACCCTCACAACAGATAATTTTTCTGGGCGCTTCTTTAAACACAACAACCCAGATGGCATTTCTGACATACGAAAAACAGTTTCAGCTGGCTTCAACTTTCAAAACCTTGGCATAACTCAGCTATCTGCAAGGAGATTCCTGCAGGCTTTGGGTTGCATGGCCTCCTGCATCCTTCTCGTACCATATGCAAGACTACATATGAGGAAAATACAGTGGTACCTCAAAAGTGTATGGTCTCAGCATTGCCACAGTTTAGACATACTGATCTCCGTCCTGCCTTGTCTTCAAAAGGAATTCCTTTGGTGATCCAAGGCATGTACTCTAAACAAAGGAAAACCCTTCTGTCTGCCTCCTGCCACTCAGATACTAACCACGGACCCCTCAGATTATGCACGGGGAGCCCATTTTCAGGGCAGCTGTCTGCAGGGCCTTTGGACAAAGGATCAGAAGCACCTGCATATCAATTTAAAGGAAATGTTAGCCATTCAGAAAGCTCTGTTGGCCTTCAGGAATCTTCTACAACCAGGACAACTACTGACACGGACAGACAACACCACAGTTATGTGGTACATAAACAAGCAAGGGGGATCTCATTCCTACCCCCTTTGCAGACTAGCCATGGATCTATGGAACACAGCTCTAGCTTGCAATCTGGACCTTCAAGCTCAGTTTCTACCAGGGAAGCAAAACTTCCTGGCAGACAGTCTGAGCAGAGACGTTTCGGATCCACACGAGTGGATGCTGGACACCGAAATATTCAGGATGATAACAGCAGTCTGGGGATGTCCTCACATAGACCTCTTTGCATCCCATCTCAATCATCAACTACAGAATTTTTGCACCAGGACTTTCCACGAATAAGCTTGGAAAGTGGATGCACTATCATTCAGTTGGAGAAACCTCTCGGGATATGCCTTTCCTCCTCTTCCTCTTCTTCCACGGGTATTATTAAAGATCAAACAGGACAAGCCCAAGATGATAATCTTGCTGACCCCAAATTGGCCACGACAGTTTTGGTACCCTACTCTGAAAAACTTATGTCTGGAGCCCCCTTAGGTTTTACCACAGACTCCGAACCTTCTGTCCCAACATCAGGGTCAGGTTCTACACTCCCATGTCAGAACTCTCAGCCTGGCGGCCTGGTTAATCCAGGGTCTTTGATTCATTCTCTCCTACCCAAGCAGGTTATGGATGTCATTTTAGAAGCCAGACGTCCTAGCACTAGAAAATCTTAAGCAGGAAAATGGGAAAGATTTTGTTCCTGGATGCAGGCTCAGGATTCTGATCCTCCTAACAGATCTCTTACATAAGGGTCTCTCTCTCTTCCATTAAGATACATGCCTCTGCTGTTTCCACTCATTATAATACAGACCCTCCAATCTTTTCCCACCAGCTCATGAGACAGTTTCTCAGAGGAGCTAAGAACTTAAGACCTCCTAGGTCTCCTCCCATTCCTGCATGGGATCTCAACTATGTTTTGGAAAAACTCACCTTACCTCCGTTTGAGCCTGCTGCCTCTTCTGACATCAAGTTTTTATCTTGGAAAACAGCCATCCTGTTAGCTCTGACCTCTGCCAGGAGAGTTTCAGAGTTGCAAGCTCTTATGGCTGTGAAACCTTATATTATTTTTCATCAAGACCGGGTGTTTTTAAGGACTAATCCTACATTCATGCCTAAGGTGGTTTCCAAAGTGGCTTTAAATCAAACTATTCACTTGCCAACTTTTTTCCCCACTCCTCAAAATAAAGGGGAAAGGATCTTACATTTCTTGGATGTACACAGACAGCTACGTTTTTACCTGGACAGAACCAAGGACATCAGAAAATCAGAGCAATTGTTTGTTTCTTATGCTTCAAGTTCCCAAGGTAAAGCCATTTCAAAACAAACCATTTCTAAATGGATTGCTAATGGAATCAGATTTTGTTGTTCACACCATGGAAAGCAAATCCCAGGGAGTATACAGACTCATTCCACCAGAGCTGCTGCCACTTCAGCTGCCTTCCTCAGGGGAGTTCCTACCAAAGACATTTTGGAAGCTGCAACTTGGAGTTCAGTGCATACTTTTTCAAAGCACTACAATCTACCTCTCTACTCTAAGTCTAGGGCAGGCTTTGCTTCTGCAATCTTGCAGGGCCTTTTAGCCGCCCCTTCTACTTTATGACCTCCTCCCTTTCATTCTGCTTTGGGATTCTACCCTACAGTCATGACTGCAACAGTGAAACACGATGAACATAGTACAGTTGTGTACACTTACTATAAATGTAGATGTTCGAGTGTCTTCACTGTTGCAGTCTGGGTTTCCCTCCCTCCTGTCCCCTCTTATTTTTACTTTTGTATGGTTCCTTTTTTCACCATTCTTCTGAGGTGTATTTGCAAAGGATATGGGACCTTACTCATTTTGGGACTCCTGACATCTGTGGCAAGAAAAACTGGAGAACATGGCATTGGCTGTCAGCTTTGTACTCCTGGCGCTCTAACGTCAGGGAGCATGGTTGAACAGCCGACGCCGGACCCAGACTTTGGGATTCTGGCCGACCGAGGACTGCCTGCCGGCAGGGGAGAACCCTACAGTCATGACTGCAACAGTGAAGACACTCGAACATCTACATTTATGGTAAGTGTACACAACTGTACTTTCCCAGGGTGTTCACCAGAGTGATGGCAGTGGTAGCGGCTCACTTTCGGCTGCAGGGCTTCCATGTCTTCCCCTACCTGGATGATTGGCTTCTTTCTGCTCCCTCCAGGAATCGACTCTGCCAAGCAAGGGATTTCCGTATCCAGAGCACCCACCAGTTGGGCATCACCATAAATCTCAAGAAATCCCTGTTAGAACCAGTTCATATTCTAAATTTCATTGGAGCCCGGTCGGATACCATTCAGACCAAGTTTTTCCTGACACCAGGCAAAATTCAGTCCCTTAAACATCATGTCTTGCACATTCTTCAAGTTCCATCTCCCCCAGTGGAATTTGACTTAAGGGTGTTGGGGTCTACGGCGGCCCTCGTACCCACAGCTGGGTTACAAATGAGGGTGCTCCAATGGACTTTGGTGGTCCAGTGGTCATTTCTAGATCTACTCGTGTCACATCCTGTTCATCTATCAAGAGCCTACACAGATTCTCTTCTCTGGTGGATTCAGTCCCTGTACCTTCTTTGCAGTTGCCCGTTTATTCTTCCCTCCCCTCTGACCACTGTGACCACGGACGACTCCCTACTCTGGTGGGGGGTATTGCTAGGGAAGGACAGTTCAAGGCAAGTGGTCTTCCCTGGAGGCTCAGTTTTGCATATCGGCACGTGGTCTTCCCTGGTGGCTCAGTTGCATGTCAGCCTCCTGGAGATGAGAAAGGTGATGTTCATCGTGTTTCACTGTTGCAGTCATTACTCTTTGGTTATCCTGCTGGCAGGCTACCCGCAGTCGGCCTGAATTCCAATGTCTTGGTCCGGCGTCCGTTGCTGTCACCTCTTCCCTGACGTCAGTGCACCAGGGGTATAAAAGATGCAGCCGACGCCATTTTCTTCAGTCTTTCTTGCCGCGTGGTGCCCGAAGCAAAAGCAGATCGCAAGTGCCGGTCAGCCGACTCCTGAGATTTTCAAATTCGAATTTCAGATCCAAAGTCTTCATTAAAGCTAAGTACCCCATTGGGGAAACCTTTTTTCTTGCTCCAGACCGATGTCAGAAAAAGTTAACAATTGTATTTGTTGTGGGAAGCAAATACCTCATAAGGATTTTCATTCTTACTGTATTCCTTGCCTAGGCCCTGATCACGATGTTAGCTGTCTGTTTTGTGCTAGATTTAACCAACGCACTATTAAGCATCGGTACAATTTTTCCTTTCATTACTTTGGCCGAAGGTTTAATTATATAATGCCGTCGAAACAGCCGACGACTGGAGTTTATAAAAAGCGCAACGAAAAGGACAGGCATCCGAGGTCCAAAACCGACGACGAGGCCCCCGCTAGGCCAGTCGCCGGTTCTCAGTGAGGCACTTTCGCCTGACGCCCGCTACCTCAGAGCCACAGGCCGCTTCCGACTCCCACGTGGAGCCGACTAGGCCTTTGGATACTCAAGGTATTGGACTCTTGGAAACTATTCCCTCAGATGGGTCCGGAGCCGCTGTGCAGGCATCGGCTTCTGAGGGTGTTTTCAGACCTACACAATTATATGTCAAGCCTACATCAGCTTCAAAGACTAAAACAGCTCAAAAGACAAAGAAACAAGTACAGCATTCTCCTGGACAGACTTCCATGCCTAAGAAACAGATACTTAAAATGGCCGAAGACCTAATTACTTTGATCAGGGGTTCCCATTTCCCTCCTGATGAGGCCTAGGCAAGAGACGGAATATGACTGTTCTGATCAGGTTTCAATTTCCTCTGACTCCTCTTCTGAACAGGGATACTCTTTTTCTCCCTATGAGGATTCTGATGCTGAAGAATCTATTCCTTCAGCCTCTCCTCCTGAGGATTATTCTTTTGGGGAAACCCTGCATACCATGAGGGAGCATTTTCACTGGGAGAGTCAAGATTACTCAGAATCTAAGAAAAGGCATAGAGACTTTCTTTTACTACCTCACCACAGACCTATTGCTATTCCACCTGTTCTAGACATTGTAGATGTTTTTTCAGAGTTCGGCCTGCCCCTGACTCATTACCCCCTGCACCTGCTAAACCAGACAGATACTACAGGGTTCCAGACTCTCACAAATTTCTATATAAAAACCCTGCTGCTGACCCAGAAACTGTATCTCAGGGTCCCAAAGGGGTCAAGGCTTTCACTGCAAAAAACCCCGTCCTCTCTGATGGGGATTCCAGGGCTCTGGACAGATGGGGGGAAAAAGTTTACACTTCTGCTACCGTGTCTGTAAGGGCTTTAAATTGTCAGTTTCATATGCTTAAATATCAGCAGTACTTAATGTCAGTGCTTAAACAGAAAATGTTAACAAATTCTGAATGTTCTCATAATAAGGAAATGCAGGATTTATTGCATGCAGCTGAACAAGTGGGAAAGCATACTATGCAATGTGGTTTTGATTCACTGGAGGCCTCTTGCAGGGCCGCTGTTACGGGTTCTGTCATTGGAAGGCATGCTTGGTTAAAGGAACAGAATCTGCCTGATCATGTTGAAGCAAAATTATTGGATGCTCCATTACAGCATGATACTTTGTTTGGTGTTAAGGCAGAAGATGTGTTGAAAAAAATGGAGGATAAAGCGAAATCCGTGCAAACAGTTAAGGATTTCCTACAGGTACAGCCACCCAGATTTAGTAGGAACTGGCCTACAAAGAATTGGTCCTTTCCTGTGTGAGACAGGCCACAAAGAGGCAGATACAGATGCCCCAGAGGCAGATCCCAGCCCCAAGGCTCATACAGGCCTAAACAGTGGGGTGCTTCTACCTCCAGCGGAGAAGACAAATCACAATCATACAGAAAACAGTCCCAATGACTTTCCACTGCCAGAACCAAACACTTACCTTTTGGCAGCCCCCTTAGGGGGAAAACTAGCACTTTTTTCACCAAATTGGCACGATTACCCAGGACAAATGGGTCTTAAACATAGTGTCTCAGGGCTACAGGTTCCACTTTCACACCCTGCCAAGGGCAAAAGGTATGCCAGACCTGCCACACAATCAGTGGGCAGAGGCACAAAAGCAAGTTTCATCCCTCAAGGACATGAGGGCCATTCAGCAAGTACCACAACAAGAGCAGGGACAAGGATTTTACTCGAGACTTTTCTTAGTGCCCAGAAAGGACAAAGCCTGGAGACTAATACTGGACCTGTCTATTCTAAACACATTTCTGGACATTCCAAAATTCAAAATGTTGACTCTGCAGCAGCTGCTGCCCATGCTGGGCAAGAGGGCTTGGCTCGTAACTTTGGACCTAAAAGAGGCATACCTGCATGTCCCAATCAGACAAACTTGCAGAAGATACCTCAGATTCATAGCTGGCTCAATGCACTACCAATTCTCTGCACTGCCCTTTGGCTTATCTACTGCGCCCAGGGTCTTCACAAAATGCCTGGCACCAGTAATTGCATTTTGCAGACAAAGAGGAATTCAAATATATCCTTACTCGGATGACTGCCTTATTCAAGCAGAGAACAAAGACATTCTACTAAAGCATCTGGCATTTGTAAAAAAATTACTAATTTGCCTAGGGTACACAGTACACGAAAAGAAATCAAAACTAGTACCCTCTCAAGAGATAATATTCCTGGGTGCAAGCTTAAATACAACTGCCCAGATGGCTTATCTCACGCCAGACAAACAAAGGCAACTGCCTTCTTACTTCAAAATGTTGGCAACAAAGACCCAGTTATCTGCAAGAAAAATTCTGCAGGCCTTGGGCTTCATGGCATCCTGCCTTCTGCTAATTCCATATGCCAGACTGCATATGAGGAAACTACAGTGGTATCTAAAAAGTGTTTGGACTCAACATTGTCACAGCCTAGAAACATTAATTATCCTCATTCCCTGCCTGCAACAGGAGTTTCGATGGTGGACACAGGCCTGTCATCACAACAAGGGACAGCCATTCACTTTACCCACAGCCAGGCAGACACTAACAACTGATGCATCAGATTATGCCTGGGGGGCCCACATGGCAGGAAAATGTATTCAGGGCATATGGCCCACAGGCCAGATGCATCTTCATATCAATCAAAAAGAGATGCTAGCTGTTCAGAATGCCCTGACAGCTTTCAAGGATCTACTTCATCCAGGACAATTACTGATAAAGACGGACAATACTACAGTCATGTGGTACATAAACAAGCAGGGAGGCACACATTCCTACCCCCTCTGCCAACAAGCCATGACTTTGTGGGACACAGCATTGACTTATCAGGTTCACTTGCAAGCACAATTCCTGCCAGGAAAAATAAATACTCTGGCAGACGAACTAAGCAGAAACCTCATGGATCCCCACGAGTGGAAACTGGATCCACAAGTCTTCAGCATGATAACAAGGAAATGGGGATGCCCAGACATAGATCTATTTGCCTCCCCTCACAACTGCCAACTACAGAGACTCTGCACAAGGATTTATCACAAGCAAGCATGGAAAGTGGATGCCCTATCCTTCAGCTGGAAAAACCTAACAGTATATGCCTTTCCTCCACTGCCTCTCCTCCCCAAGGTACTCCTAAAGGTCAGACAAGAGAAGCCAAAAATGATACTGATTGCCCCAAACTCGCCACACCAGCACTGGTACCCAATCCTGAAGAACTTGTCTCAAGGTCCAGCCTGGACATTGCCTCAAACTTTTCACTTACTGACCCAACAAAACAATCAGATCCTGCACAGCCAACTCAGGACCTTAAATCTGGCAGCATGGTGGATAATGTAGCCATTCAGAACACTCCTCTCTCCAAAGCTGTAATGGATGTTATCTTGGAGGCCAGGAAGCCCAATACCAGAAAATCTTATGCAGAAAAATGGAAAAGATTATGTGCTTGGAACCAGGAACAAGGAATTGACACGTTTGTACCAAATATTCCTCAGATTTTACAATACTTAACTGAGATGCTGGACAAGGGCCTATCCTTTTCATCAGTTAAGATTCATGCCTCTGCCATTTCAGCCCATTACAATATGGAACCACCTATCTTTTCTCATCCTTTAATAAGGCAGTACCTCAGGGCGGCCAAAAACATAAGACCTCCAAGGAGATCACCAATACCTGCATTGGACCTAAATTATGTCTTGGAAAAACTCACACTGCCTCCCTTTGAGCCAGCCTCAACATCTGATATAAAATTCTTATCCTAGAAAACAGCTCTACTTCTAGCAATATCCTCTGCAAGACGAGTCTCGAGTTACAGGCACTCATGGCTGTGGAACCTTTTATCATTTTCCATCCAGACAGGGTTTCTCTGAGGATGAACCCTACATTTATGCCTAAGGTGGTGTCCAGTGTGGCCCTTAACCAAACCATTCACTTGCGTACCTTTTATCCAAACCCACAGAACAAGGGGGGGAGAGACTTCTGCATTCTTTGGACATACACAGACAGCTACGCTTCTACTTGGACAGAACTAAAGCTTTCAGAAAGACTGAGCAACTTTTAGTGGCATATGCTGCAGGATCACAAGGAAAGGCCATCTCAAAATGGATAGGCCATTGCATTTGTTTCTGTTACTCACAGCATAGCAAATCAGTGCCTAAGGGCATTAGGCCACATTCTACCAGAGCAGCAGCCACTTCAGCAGCCTTCCTCAGAGGAGTACCAACCAAGGACATTTTAGAGGCTGCAACTTGGAGTTCAGTGCACACTTTTACAAAGCACTACCACTTACCTCTCTACTCAAAATCCAGAGCAGGTTTTGCCACTGCAGTTCTGCAGGGCCTCGTAGCCTCTCCTAATCCTATTTAGCCCAGCCACCCATCCTCAGCTTTGGGATTCAACCCAAGAGTAATGACTGCAACAGTGAAACACAATGAACATAGTACAGTTGTGTACCTACCATAAATGTAGATGTTCGAGTGTATTCACTGTTGCAGTCCGGGTTACCCTCCCACCATCCCCCTATTATTTGCTGGGCCTTATCTGTACTTTACTGTTCTATACAACCTATGTGGTGTATTAGCTTGTAGATGAAGAAAATGTTTACTTTAGTGCATGCATGTTTTTTTTTTGGCATAATCTAGTTAGCCTACCCATATGGGGACACCTGACATCTGGGGCAAGAAAAACTGAAGAAAATGACGTTGGCTGCTTCTTTTATACCCCTGGCGCACTGAAGTCAGGGAAGAGGCGACAGCAACCGACGCCGGACCAAGACTTTGGAATTCAGGCCGACTGCGGGTAGCCTGCCAGCAGGATAACCCAAGTGTAATGACTGCAACAGTGAATACACTCGAACATCTACATTTATGGTAGGTGCACAACTGTACTTTTATTGGTGTTGCAAGCTCTTCATGCCCATCTTCCCCTAGGGATGATTGCCATCCAGACAGACATGTCAGTAGTCTGGTACATCAACAAACGGGGGAAGTAGGTCTTATCCCCTTTGCCACAAAGCCATAAGATTGTAGGAGTGGGCGATCTCCACCGGCCGTTTTCTGGTAGCAGTGCACAGTCCAGGGAGGTCCAACATTGTAGCGGACAGGCTCAGCAGGCCTATCCTAATACCTTATGAGTGGTCTCTGAATCCTTCAGTAGCAAAACAGATCTTTCTAAAGTGGGGTCAGCCTTGCTGCGATCTCTTTGCCTCTCCTTCCAACACGAAGTGCAGCGAGATGTTCTTCATGTTTCACTGTTGCAGTCATTACATTTGGGTAATCTGCTGGCAGGTTGCCCTCATTCGGCCTGAATAACAAATTCTTGGGTCCTGCGTCGGTTGCTTTCTCCTCTTCCATGACGTCAGGGGTATAAAACATGCAGCCAATGCTCTGGTTCATGCTTGGCCCCATCCAGTCTTCTTTATGCTTATCCTCCACTTCCCCTGATCCCAAAGCTCATTCAAAAAGTGCAACGGCTGTGAAGCTCAATCATCCTTATTGCCCCCTTCTGGCCTTGTCAAGTATGGTTCCCTTCTTTGTGGTCTCATGTAGTGTGTCCTTCCTGGACATTGAATCCGGATCTGATTTCACATCCCTCAGGGATTCCACATCCAGATCTGGCCAGTGCTCCAGTTCCCATGATAATTAGGACCCCTGGCTTGTATTCTCTGGTTAAGAAGGTTTTGGTAGTGGCTCATAAATCTTCCATGAGGAAGGTTTGTTCAAGTGAGTGTAAATGTTTCTCAATTTGGGTATCTCAACGTGATTTGGATCCCTTCACTGCTCCAGTTCCTGTTATCTTAGACTTTCTGGCAGGTATTTTTCAACAGGGTGCAAGCTTCTCTATGGTTAAACTAACTTCCACATAGGGGATAATTCAGCTTCTTTAGCCTCTTCTAAGCTCTGTTAAGCTTTTCTGAAGGGTACCTTTCTTCTTAGGCCACCAATCAAGGACCCTACGCCTCTTTGGGACTTTACTTTGGTCCTTCAAGTCCTGGTTTCTTCCCCCCCTTAGAACCCACTGCTTCAGTGGATGTGCAGTTCCTGTCTTGGAAGACAGCTTTCCCGATTGCTATAACTTCAGTTAAGAGTGTTGGAGCTTCAGGGCTTACCGATTAAGCCTCCTTACATGATCTTCCATAAAGACAGGGTATCTTTGGCACTAATCCTTCCTTTCTGCTGAAAGTGGCCTCAGAATCAAACATTAATCAGGTTATCAATCTCCCTGTCTTCTTTCCAAACTTTCAGAATGAGGGAGAGTATAAATTGCACCTGCTGGATGTTCACAGACAATTACATTTTTACTTACACAGAACAAAGGCCTTTCGCAAGTCCAATCAACTTTTCATTTTCTACTCTAAGCCCTTTTTAGGGAAACATGCATCAAAGGTCACCATTGCTTGTCAGATTTCTCAGTATATACTCTTGGCGTATTCAATCAAAGGATAGTCTCTGCCAATAAGGTGCATTCTACTAGGTCTAAGGCTACTTCAGTTGCCTTTTGGTCCAGAGTTTCCTTGGATGACATTTGCTCTGCGGCTACCTTGGCATCTTCACATGCTTTCATCTCCCATTACAAGTTGGATCTTCTCTCCAGAAGGAGGGCATCCTTTGGCTCTAACATGTTACGGAATATCCTTCCATGAGGGCCTCCCAGATGTTTGGTACCTGGGAACTCTGTCCCACTGGTTGAAGAGCAAATGAAGACAACTTCGGATAACAAAGTTATGTACTCACCATAACGTTCCATCTGAGTTGTTGCTCTTCATTTGTTTTCAACCATCCGTCTCTCCTTCCCCCTGCTTTATGTGGGCTGTGTGGTGGTCTGGCTGGAAAAGACATGGCCCATTCTTTGGCATAACTGGTAATTTCTTATGATACTATCTGGGTTATTGTGCCAAGGGGTAAGGGGTTGTGTCAGGTTGGGATGCTATAATGGGCAGCAAATTCAGTCTGAAGGGAAGAAGGAAACGGGGGCATTTTGGGTAGGGGAGGAGCTTGGAGCTCGGATCCAATGCTAGAGAAATGTGGCCGAGTTGGATCTGTGCCCCACAGTTGGACAAATGAGCAACATCTTGGATGGAACGTTATGGTGAGTACATAACTTCTTTTTCACCTAAATCATGAGGTATAATGGTGTAAAGGTCTTTAATATTCACTGTTATAAACAAACATTTTTCATCAAATTTTATAACATCAATTTTTCTATGGAAGTCCCACAAATCTTTACATAAATAAGGTCCATCTAAGACCCGTTTCAGTTTTTTATCCAGAAATTTAGCCAAAGGATAGGTAATTGAACCTCTAGCGTTTACTGTTGGACGTATTGGGGGAGGTTGATATACATTTTTGTGTAACTTAGGCACTCCAAAAATAACTGGAGTGACTGGGTGAATTTCATCAGTTGTAATACAGCCATCAATGAAGAGGTCCTGCAGAAAACGTCTTATTCTGCTATATATACTATTTAGTTAATTTAACAAACATCTCTCATAGGTCTGACTAATCAAGATCTTTTTCATTTTGGCCACATAATCTGACCTATTCATGATGATCAGTCCACCCCCCCTTATCTGGTTTCATTATCCTAATCCCAGTTAATTTTTTTTAAAAATTCCAACCTCATCTCTTCCTTACTCAAATTGTTTCTTGATTTTTTATTTCTATTCTTTTGAGAGCATAAAGCTCAAATGTCAAGTTCACATATCTTGTCAAAGTTCAAGAGCTGGATGTAAGGGTGGGGGTTGTACGTACTCGAAACCTTTAATGGGCTAGCTACAATTTCGGCATTATGAAACATAATATTGAGATCTAATTTTCTGACATATTGCTTTAAATCTGTTAAAGCATGAACCACATCTGACTATTTGGTATAAAAGTCAAACCTTTTGAAAATAAGTCCCATATACCTGCGTCAGTTAGAAAGGAAGAAAAGTTATAAATGTGAAAATCCTTCAAACTGTTCAATACAGTTTCCACTGGTGGTAAAAAAAAGTCACATTCTTTTTTAATTGTCCAACTAAATCTGTTGATTCAATTATTTCCTTCCCCTCTGAAACCCCCTGGTATTGCCTCTGTTCGAATTGGATTCTCCCCTCCTCTGGGGGTAATTGAACTGTTATAACCTCCGTGGGTTTGAATTAATTTGACGCCGATTCATTAGGTGTTCTGAATGCCTGAGAGATGGATAATCTTCCTCGTCTAGAAAATCATCGTAGGGGTAATCATTAGATGTAACCCGATAATGAATGTTCCCATATTAGAGTTGGTCTCTTGTTCCACGCCTGTGACTGTGCGGGCAGGGGATACACAATATTATTACTATACTCATTCACATCCCTGGAAAGTTTTTTAATTTTTCTATTTTTAATTAATTTGAGTTGTTCATCAATGGAGCAGAGTATGCATGTGTATTCATATTTGTTGTTAATAAAAAATGGATCTTGCATTATGACTTTATCCAAAACAGACACTTATGTACTTAGTGATTCAATGGTTTTCTTATTATACAGAATCACTAATTCCATATATTCCAATCCATCTGTCAAAAAGTTGTAATAATTCTTTATGAAAGGCAGACTTTGCCTCTAATCCTGTAGGGAAATGCCATAATCGTAAGCCTTTTGGGACAACCCTCATTTTCAAGCATTCAGCAAAATAAGTATTATCCATTTGCAATTTAATTTATAACAGAATACAATCAAATTCCACTAACTTTTCGTTTAGCTTATCAGTCACACCATTTGAGCCATCATTAAAACAGGCACCTGCTCGCAACCAGTCATTTAAAGAAGGGAGAGTGTTGCCCCACCCCTCCGAACCACCATTTAAATTATGGTTATTTTCAGTACTGACCTGCTCCATTGTTAAAACAGGTATAGCAGTCAAACATTGTTGCAAACTTATTTCATCATTAATGCCAGAATTACAGTTCACCATTATCTCTGGGAGTGAGCATTAATTTCCCCATGTGTAGATAACTGGGACAAAGATAATTGTTCTAATCATTCTATTCTTTTAGTCAATTGTTGCATTAATATAGTTAAATCACCCATTGAATTTTCTAGGGTTTGAGATGCATGAGGCTGTAGTGATTCCATTTGCTTACTGGAAAGCATCGGTTCACCATAAACTAATTCTAAACCAAACAAGCCGAACTCAACAAATACTCAAAATCCAGTCCACAAAAATGATTCATAACGTAAAACCACAATAATTTATTGAACCAAATGACTTTAATAAATAACACGTTATATTTAAACAAAAAATAAGCACTTTCATTTCTATATTTCTTAAGAAACTTCATGAGATACCTACGCCCTGTTCATTCATCTTTTAAACTAAATAACTCAATTACGTCAGCTTATTCTTCAATGACACACCCCCCAAGAGAACCAGTAAAATCCTGTGAACTAATCTGTACTTTAAAGTGAAAATATTGCACATTCAATCAGTGTAAATAGAAGTTGATCCAATGTATACAAACAGTATCCATTTTTGTTTCAAATAAAATAGCATCTGTTCAATGCTTTCAATTTCAGTATGCTCTTAATAGACATAGTCTCACTGTCTTCCCCTATGGCAACACTTCACTTCAGACCCGCTGGATCTTATCAGTAGTGGAAAAAGGGTACTTTATGACCTGGCAGGAAAAGCCATTACCAAAAGGTATACCTCTACCTCAAAAAAAAAAAAAACAAATTCATCTGATTCCCCAGGTCATCCAGGATTTATTCTCACAGGGCACCATAGAGAGGGTTCCAACAGGACAAGAGGGTCAGGGGTTTACTGCAGGCTCTTCCTGGTCCCAAAAAAGGAGGGCTCATGGAGGCCTATACTGAACCTATCCCTGTTAAACTCCTTCCTGCATGCTATCCCTACAAACCCTTCTTCCACTTTTGACACCCGGTGCCTTCATGGCCACTTTGGACCTGAAGGAGGCTTTTCTCCGTATCCTCATTCATGCAGAATTCAGGAGATTTCTACGTTTTGCTGTGCCATCCTCGCACTATCAATTTACTGCCTTGCCCTTTGGTTTGTCTACAGAACCAAGAGTTTTCACAAAGTGTCTGGCCCCAGCAGTAGCCTTCTGTAGAACAAAAGGTATTCAGCCCTACCCTTACCTAGATGACCTACTCGTCCAAGCAGAAGAGGCGAGCAGTCTTCAGGAACACCTGCAATTCCTTCAAGGTCTGGAGTGTACTGTGAACATACTGAAGTCCTCCCTCACCCCATCCCCAAACCAGATCTTCTTGGGATGCAGAATAAGGATGAACTTGATGAAAGCGTTCCTCCCAGAAGACAAGGTCACTTTTCTAACAAACTTCTTACAAGACCTACTTCTAGTCACCCACATCTCAGCCAGGGAATTTCTACACCTTCTAGGCCTAATGGCAGCTACTATTCCAATGCTACCCTTGCCGGGTTGCACCTGAAGAAGTTCCAGTGGCACATAAAAATGTCTGGTCCCAGCACAATCACCCCCTGGACTTTCAAGTGCCCTTCCTGCCTTGCCTGCAAAAAGAGTTGGGGTGGTGGAGCCAACAAATAAGCCAGAATCCAGGTCTTCCTCTACAGTCCACCAAAGCAGTCCAATTTGTGTACACATATGCCTCCGATCTGGGATGGGGGGGGCCACCATGAATGGACTCAAGGTACAGGCCCAATGGGAGCCCTCCCTCCAGAAAAAAATATCAGTGTGAGAGAAATGACTACTCTCCTCCTAGCCCTGAAGACCTTCCTCCCACTCGTATTACCTGGTCCCCTACAAGTCTTCACAGACAACACCACAGTGATGTGGTACAGCAACAAGTGTGGGGTGGGGACTAGATCCTACTTTTGCAGGCTGGCAGTACAAGCATGGGAATTGGCCACTCAGTACAGTGTAACATTGCAGGTGATATACATCCCATCACAGGACAACCATCAGGCAGATGCTCTCAGCAAATCTTTGTCTCTAAATCATGAATGTATGTTGCACAGATGTCTTCTTAGACATTGTCCACCAATGGGGCACTCCACAGATCTATTTGCCTCCCCTCAGAACAGACACCTACGGCTCTTCTTTTCCAGGCTCCCCTCACCACTAGCGTGGAAAGTGGGTGCCTTTTCAATTTCATGGAAGGGGCTGTTCCTATATGCTTCCTCCCCTTTCCTCCCAACAGGACAAACCAAATATCTTGCTGGTGACCCCCTATTGGCCAAGACAGCATTTGTTCCCCCTTCTATCTCTTGCCAAGGGCAATCACCAGAAGTTGCCTCACAAGGTGAACCTTCTCACACAACAGCAGTGATCTGTCATCTATCCTCATCTGCAAACCCTCAGCCTTTACCCTGTGGGTGATAAACGTCTGATCCCTTTCAGCCACCTTTACTCAGAGGACATGTTATCTGTCCTGCAGGAGACCAGAAAACCTACTACCAGGATATCCTATTTATCAAAGTGGAAAAGGTTCTCTAGCTGGTGTCTTCAAAGGCAACTAGACCCCTTCCAGATGGATGTACCTGTAGTTCTAGTCTATTTGTGTGAGCTCCTAAAATCAGAACTTAAATACTTTTCAATGAAAGTCTATTTGTCAGCCATTTCCGTCTGCTTACGTATGGATCCACTCCTGTTATTGAGATTGGAGGTGAAACTTGTCTTAAAGGGGTTCTCCACATTAGACCACCAAGGAAACCTATCCCTCCTCCTTGGGACCTGAACTTTGTTCTAGAGAAACGTACCACTGCCCCCTTTGAGCCTGCAGCTTCTGCCACTTTAAAGATGTGCACCTGGAAGACTGTCTTGCTTAATAGCCCCTTCTTCAGCTGGAAGAGTCCCTGAGCTGCAAGCACTCATGGCTACTTCACCCTACACAATTTCCTCAGGGACAGGGTTTCTATTCGTACTAACCCCTCCTTCATGCCCAAAGTGGTCAATGATATGTCCCTTAACCAATCTATCCATTTACCCACCTTCTTCCCTTTGCCACAGAATAACAGTGAGAGATTGCTCCATTGTCTAGATGTTCACAGGCAACTGAGGTTTAACCTGGATAAAGGCTGTGGACATTAGCAAGTCCAACCACCTCTTTGTATCATTTCACCCCAAGGCCCTGGGGAAAGCTGCATCCAAATGGACCATGTTTACCTGGATCTGTAAAACTATATCCTTCTGTTACTCCTTCCATGGTAAAGAGCTACCACACACAGTAATAGCCCATTCTACTAGAGCAGTGGCTTCTTCAGGGGCATTTCCCAAAGGTATGACTACAGCCACTATCCTAGAGGCAGCCACATGGTCCTCTGCACACCTTCACCAAGGTGGATCACATCTCTAGAGCCATGGCAGGATTTGCAAGAGCCATCCTCCATGGATTCCTGGAGACTGCCATCTCTTCCTCCACCCCTTTCTCTACATGAGCTGTGATATTCTCCCACATGTGAGAATACTGCAACATGAGAATAAAAGGACATAGATTAGTTGTGTAAAATCTTATCATAACCATAGATGTTCTCTCCATGTCGCAATATTCCTTCCCTCCCTCCTATCCCCCTAGAGGGCCTTTTCCCTATCTGGAGGGCATCCTTCCTTTATCCTTAGACTATTGTCTGACTGGGCAGTCAGCTCTGAGGTCTGTGCGTGCGGACGTCACATTTATGGCCCTGCTTCTGACGTCTCACGCACCAGACCGCAACCAGGCTTAAGCTTTGGTAGATGAGCCGGACATTTGGGTTGTTTGAGGCGGATGGTCTCACATGTGCAAATACTGCAACATGGAAGAGGATATCTATGGTTATAGTAAGGTTTTACTCAACTAATCTATCTCATTTGCCACCTTCCAGCACAGAAGCAATTTCCAAGCTTCGTTCAGGTAAGTGGTATTTTCTTCTTGTTTTCTGTGAAATTCTTTCTAGTGGTTTAATAGCTTTTTATAGTATTTTCAGTACTTTACTGTTAGCCTCCCCTCTCATTTTAGTCTTTTTCTTTCAGTAGTGGTCACTGGTGTTAGGTTTTCTTTCCTAGTTTCTCGTTCTTCCTTTTCCTCTCTCTTTTTAGATTAAAAAATACCTGGAAAGATTTTTTTTTTTTTTTTTGTTTGGTAGGATCTAGGTCTCTTGCTTGTAGTGTGTGTGTGCATGTGTGAGTGCTAGTCCAGCATGTTTGACAAGCCAGAAAAGCCCTCTGGTTTAAGAGTTGTGCCTCTTGTGAGAATAAGATTCCCCATTCTGATACCTAAAAGACATGTGTATATTGCCTGGGTCTGGGGCACTTGGATATGCCGTGTGCCATCTGTTCGGCCTTCAACCTTCAGGCCCTTGCAGACTGGCATAATAAGCTTATTCTGCAAGGTCTTCTTCCTGCTTCTGGAGCCCAGAACCCCGTAGCCAAGAAGTGTGCTCCTTCTGTTTCTCAGGTGACCACGTCTTCTGCTCATGAAAAGTGGGAGACTGTGTGATCCATCTTCCTCAGATCCATTGGGTTCTTTTTTCTCCCCAGATCTGAGAGGGTCCTCTGATCCGATGGAGCCTCCATTGACTTATGTCCTTGTCTCTGCCTGATCTTCGGACCTCAGGTCCGAGCACCCATTCGGAGCCAGTAAAGTCTATTTGGATCCACAGCTCCTTCTCTCTGCTCACGACTTCTAATCGGGTTCAACATGATCTGATGTCTCACAGCCATACTCCTGGATGGAGTAAATCCCCCTTCCCTGTCCAGACTGTCCAGTCCAGCATGTTACCGGCTAGGTTAACGCACTTGCTGTCTCTTCAAGATTTCTCAGCTGTCCCACTCTGATATGGATTGGATGATGAGAAATTTCCTTAAGGCCCAGATCCAGCTAGAGATCTTGCCTTCTCCAACCCTTCTTGGATCTGCAAGAGCTCTGACCCCCATACTACAGCCTCCTCCTCTGATTCGATCTTCAGTTTTAGAGCTGCAGGGCCTGTCGCTTTTGAGTGGACTAGCGTCCGAGAGCAGAATAGCTTTTTCTTCGACCCCGACAGTGTCACTGACAAGCTCAGCTCCAATCCTTTTGGAGCTGAGCGAGTCCCAGACCAGAGTGGACCGCGCTGACTCCTCAAAGCCTGTGTCTGCTCCAAAATTTTTGGAGCCATCCTTCCCCCTTGAGGCCTTGGCCTTTGACAGTGCAGGGCAGGTTCCTTTCAGAGGTGTTGGATCTAGGATGACCTTGTCCTTCTCTCCTGTTGTGATCTCAGCCACTGAGGTGGGGAGACGGGTCCTTTTGGCATTCTTGGCCTCCCAGCTGGAAGAGAGGGCATTCTCTACTCCTAGAGACAAGTGCCGCCACTGCCAGGCCGTACTCAATCCTCGGCAGATCAAGGCTTTGCTTTCTTTCATCAGATCCATGGTCAGCCTCTTCCGGAAAGCCTTCAGCCTGTCCCTCAGCAAGGGATCCCTGTTGTATTCTGAGTCCTCCCCCAGATACCCAGTGGAGGAGGTTCCATGGAAGCGTCGTTGCAAGAGGAAGCACCTTGATTCCCCCTTGGAGGCACTGACAGAGGACACTGATTTCAAGTGAAGGGGAAGGGTCTCCTCAATCTCCACTTGATATTTCCTTCGGGGATATCCTAGACTAGTTGTAACCCTGTCTTTTTCTCTTCACCTCTCTTTTTCCTTGGGTTTTAGAGCCCTTCACTTGAGCTGTTACAAACTGCCCTCTATTTCCAAGACATGGGGAAGACTCCTCTCCGGATGAAGACTGCTACTCCCAACCATACCAGTAATTTTGCTGTGTGTAAAGTTTTATCATACTAATATTTGGTTATTATTAAGAATACCCTCTTTCAGCTGATTCTGCACATCACCTCCACCCCCACTACCACTGCTCCACTCTCTGCTCAAACAACCTGACCCAGCACCCCTTCTCTTATCTGCCTCTTCATTCAGTTCCCTAATTCTGTTCCTCTGCCCCTCTCTGGGAATTATCCCACTCATCTTCTTTCTACTTTCTACCTCTACCTGCCTATCCTGTTACTCTTTCCTCCCACTCCATCCTCACTTAGTAAATACTCCCAGCTGCCTTGTGTCTCTCTCCTTCAGTTTCAACTTCCCCTCACCTGACTACCACTTCCCTTCATTGTCTCTTCCTTACAGTCTTATCTGTCTCCACCACAATCCCCCTTTTTTCTTTGTCTTTTCATTTTTTCTTCTGCCTACTCGCTGATTCTTGGTTTACAGTTAAAAAAGAAATACATTATTCTGGATGTTAAACTTATGACTGTTTCTCTTCACTTTTCATAGTCTCGCCGAATCTGGCTCTGCCTGCTCCATTCACCCTTCGCTTTGCTTGGTTACACTCCCTTCCCCTACCCCCATTCCTAACAACCCCAAGATTATTTTACTTTATAGTTAACCCTGTCTTTCCACTTCCCCTCAAACCTCTCCATCCCAATCTGTTCTATCCACCACAGAATTACTTTAATTTATTGCTAACCCTCTTTCTCCACTCCCCCTCAAACCCCTCCCTCCCAGTCTCCTCCAGCCAATCTACTCTCCTCTGGTTCTATACAATTGGACATAATTACATAGCACACCTCCAACAACTCCTCCTCTGTTAGTACTCTCCACACCCCCACCCTCTGTCTACTCCCTCTTGCATCACTACACCCATCTGTCTCATACTACCTCAACACTTAGTCATGCATAACTTAAATTACTCTCCATTTTTAACTCATCTAACTTCCCCATATCTCTAGTCCACAACACAGTCACAACACTACACTACTATCCTAGGCTTCAGTATACTTACCACTTCACTCATCTTTTCCTAGCCTTCCATACAACAATCTCTATCTCACCTCTCCCATCACCATCCTACCTCTCTAGCTCTCTAACACTTACAGCTATCTCACAACCCAGAATCCATACCCTCCAACTACTCTCTCATTAACTTTCTCCTTCCTAATATCCTCCCATCTACCTCTATCAGTCTACAGCTTGTCCCTCTTTATTTCTGCTCTTTCTCTCCTACATAACCTATCCTCTTACAACACTAACCTAACACTCATTCACCTCTCTCCTACTTCTGTCTACACCATACCCTCCTCCCAGGCCATTTAGTCATTTCCAGCGTCTTCTACGCACCTCTTACAACCTCTCCTTTCCAAAGTGAAACTGCCTCCCCATCCCCAAACCTTCCTCAAAAATAAAGAAAAAATACTACCTCTATCTATCCCTCCTGTCTTCAAAACTCTACATCTGTCCTTGTGAATTCTTCTCCAATCAGGTGACATTCATCCCAGCCCCGGATCTCTCAACCTTACTAATGTTAAGCTCATAGAATTAACTACCCCTTGCCATCCCAAAAGTCAACTAACCCTATTCTCCATAAACATCAGAAGTATACTAAACAAAATCAGTGAATTTCATGCTTGGTCACACCTGCACTCTTATGATATTCTTGCACTCACAGAAATGTGGCTAAAACACCATATTCCTGACAGACTTTCTACCCCTATGGTGTAACATCCTACATCTGGACCGAGCTCAAAAAAAGGTGGTGGAGTTGCTGTTATATTATCCAATCATGTAACCATAACTCCCCTAACCATCCCTATCCCGTCTTTCTCTCCTGCAGAACTACTACTCTCCAGCTGCAAAATTAATGAACACAAATCAATTACCATGGCTCCAGTATACATACCCCTTGGCAATAATATCCCTATACCAGAGAACAAGCTCTCTTGGCTCTCACAACACTCACTCATTAAGACTATTCTTATGGGTGACGTAAACATCAATTAGCTACCCTAATCCTTCAACAGTCCTACCACACATATTAATCTACATGGGTTCTACCAGTTAATCACTACTGCTACTTAACACCAACAAACCCAGTAATACTTCTTCCCTCCTTGACTGGATAGTCGTATCTGATCCTCACAAATGACTCCCTAAGTGATCACTGTCCTATCAAGGTTCTCAGATTCTTTCCTCACTACTATCGACCCTATCGACCCCATAGATACATAGTGTCTCAAGCTTACCAGTTTTCACCCTGACATCTTAAATAACCATGTCTCATCAGTAAACTGGACTTTCCTTACGTATGTACCTCTTGACGCTGTCCTCAAATTCAATTCTATATTTCTCAATATTCTCAGCTTCCTTACTGCCCCAGCATACTGTTCTGGTAAAATCATTCATATTCCCCTGGCTAACTCAAACCACATGCACCCTCATGCAACAAGCTTGGAAAGTCTGGTCTAAAACAAAACTCCCTTCCCATCTCCAAGAATACAAAGAACTACGAAACCTTACAAAACAGCACATTATTAGCTATAAGAAAACCTTCTATACCAATCCTCCCTCCTCACTCACAGCTAACCCAAAGAAATTTTGTCACTCTGTCAATCAAATCCTGCACCCAGGTAACCCATCTGGCCTTGTCATGTGCCAACAACTGTCCTCTAGAAACTGCATCTGACTTTAATACCTACTTCATTGAAACCATCAGCAAATTGTCCCCACAAAACAACTCCAGCACCAATGTTAATATCACTCCCAACCCACCCTCAGCCATTTTTCAAACTTAGGCCATCTCTTTGAAACCTGTCTCAACTAACTATGTCAAATCATTGCCCAACTAACTATATCTAATCATTGCTTAACAAACTAAAACCCGGCCTCCACCCCCTGTGGACAACCTGCCACCTCTCTTCCTGAGGATCGCAGCAAATTCGATTGACCTTCCTGTCTCAATTCCCAGCAACCGTTCCATTGCTGAATCCAAAGTCGCTTCAGTCTGGAAAAACATTCATGAGGATGACAACTCCTCAGAACTTGCCAACTTCAGGCCTACAGGTATTTTATCTCATCTTTCCAAAATCTTAGAGAAGTGTGTCCACAACCAAATCCTCCAGTACCTCTTACAAGAGAAATTGCTCACCCCCCACACAACATGGCTTTTGCCCCCAAACATAGCACCTCCACTGCCCTTATTCTTGAGTACTGTATCCCAAGCCAGAGATAATCAAACTTGTCTCAACCCTATTCTTTGACCTTTCAAAGGCTTTCAGCACTGTCGCACCCTCTTCTGTTTGTTAAACTCCCTGAACTTAAGCTCTCCACGGCTACCATTTCCTGGTTTTCTAGCTATCTCTTGGACCAACTTCAGTCAGTTAAATGACTTTCTGCAACATCTCCTGCCCTCCTCATCAAAATGGGCATACCTCAGGGATCCATTCTGGGCCCTCTACTGTTTAATATATTCATCACCCAACTACACACACATCCTGCCCACAGTCATCTCTTGTGCAATATGCAGATGACTCCACAAGTCATCTCCATAGCCGACTCCCTCTCTGACCTAAACACCCTCACTCAAAAATCCTTCTCATCAATTGAAAACTGTCTCTCTAATAATCAGTTGATTCTAAATCCAAAAAAAAAAGCTCCTGCTTTTTACTCCCAAAACCATAAACCATCTCAAACTTTCCTTCTCGATCAACTCCCACAACAGTACACTCATCTCTGTTGAATCTCACACCAAACTTCTGGGGTCATCATAGATGACCAACTCAAATTTGATATGCATGTCCCCAATAACATTAAGAAAACCCACCAAAAAGTTGGACTGCTATATTGCAACAAAAGATTTCTCGCCTCCAAGTCAAAAATCTCCCTATCCCATGCCTACCTCCTCCCTAGCCTTCTCTATGGCTCACAAATCCTCACCGACCTGCAGACCCACCCTCCTAATGAAACTTGAATCTACTTGTAATAAAATTGCAAAATTTTCTTCTGGTCATTCCTACCACTCTCACCACTGTCTTGCCCTTCAAAACTTAAACTGGTTAGAACTCCCTCATCATTTACTGTTTACCCAACTCCAGGTCATACACATCCTACTGTACCAACCTTCCTCCTGCCCCTGACATTGCCTGTCTTGTCTCCCTCTATACTCCTGCTAGGTCTCTCAGCAGCTCTGACCAAAATCTCTTCCAAATCTACAAGCCCAAAAGCAAAATAGGGCAAACATTTTATAGCTACCTCCCAGCCCTAGCTTGGAACAAACTTCCATTAGAAATCAGGAATATTAGCTACCCACAAAAATTCAAGGTTGCTATAAAAAACTGCAACAGTTCTTGGATCTGTCACTGCAATCACCCTCCTTGATAGCCTCCCTAGTCTCTCATCCTTTTCCAGGACCCGTCTCCGTAACCATTCTCATTGCATGTATCTTTCTTCTCAAATTCTCTCTACCGTCCACACCCTCATTTTCTCATATTTTCTCTACCACCCGCACCCCCCCTTCATCCTCTGTTGTCTACTTACTGGCTGAACACATACTCCCCTCTGCTTCACAACTGACCTCTCTCTTCTACCGTAACTTTGACAAAAGTAACCTCCTTCTCCATTCCTGTGTCTGTACTTGTCCCTCACCTATGTTTAATCAGTTCAGTAAGTATAGGGACTGCGCTGCTTGATTTTACTCAAGTCTTGACTGATTTATTATGTTTAATGTAAATATGTTGCATACCTCCTTTAATTACTCAGTGTAGCTATGTTTTCCTAAACAATTTAGACTATATTATCTTTTGATAATTCTTTTTATTTTTGTGAACCATTGTATTTTTTATATACCTCATGATCTGAAGTAGTTGACTTCATTTGGCCATCAACCTGTGGGTATTCGGATCCCGATCATATCCGAGACGCCTGCTTCACCAACTTCTGATCCGAGCTCCAAGCTTCTCCTCCCCTTATCTATAATACCCCTCCATCTCCTTCTTTCCCTCAGACCTCGTTTGCCGCTTTTCAAGCCAGCATCATGATCTCGAGCTCTGAGCATTTTTGGCAGTGCTGAGGTAAGTAGATAAACAAAAAATAGCTGTTGAAGGCACAAACCCCAAACAATGCTCTGTTGTTTAAGAACGTCTTTATTAAGTGCTTTTCATCCAAGTAGTGTTTGAACTTCATCAGATGCATTCTAACTCAAAATCCACTCTTTAAAATAGTTAATGGCTATGTCATGTGATCATAAATTTGCTTCCCCTTACGTTAAAGTGATACACATAATAAAAATGCATTCAAGTACTAAATTTCTTCTAAAAAGTTTGACATTATCAAATTTCTTCATTCCTACTATGTACAGTACACTCTATATTTCATCACATATACTTAACACACGTAATACAAGTATAAAATATGAAGTTTATCTTTCCAGACTTTTAAGTTTAAGAACACTCAAAATTGAACACATCTCATTTATTCCAGGGTAATGGCATGCATCTAGCCGGACTTGCCATAATAATTCAAGCTTTTCTAGATTCAATGAGTGTGGCCCCCCTAATGTCAGCTGTCACTTGATCAATACATTTAAATTTAAACTGGTGGTTTTCATTTTCTATATACTGTCTAGCTAAGTGGTTCTCCTGTTTCTGCCGATTAATGTTGTACACGTGTTCATATATTCTGTCCTTTAGCCTCCTATCGTTTTTTCCGATGTAAAATGCAGGACAGCTTTGGCAGGTAGCTAGGTACACCACCATTCTTGATGTGCAGTTGAACTTCTTTTCTAGGTAGTACTTTCTGTCCCTTATTTTAAATGTGCCTGTCTCCACATATTTGCAATAGTTGCACGTTACACTTGGACATCCCTGGTTGTCTAACCTGTTGTGAACAACCTTTACTTAATATGTCTTTAATGTTCCTACCCCTTCTAAAAACAACCTGGGGGACTTCCATAAATTTATTTACCAAAGATGTATTATTTTTAATTACATTCCAGTTTTTACAAATAATGCTTCTTGTATGCGTCATGTCTACACTGTATGTTTTAATAAATCTGTATCTTACAAGGGATGTTCCAGTGGTTTCTTCTGTACCTCCATTTTCTTCCGAGATTGCCAATTCTACATTGTTTCTAAACACTAAAATAGGTGTAAAGGCACCATTAGATCTTTTTAATTTTTACTACTTCTGTTAGTTGGCTAATCATCTGGTCAGGATACCCTCGTTTAAGAAACATGTCCCTGAGCTTTGTTACACTCTTTTATAAAATCAGAATCCAATGTTGTCATCCAGACAGCTCTTACCAGCTGTCCCTTAACCACTGAACATTTTTGGTAATATGGGTGACAACTGGAAAAGTGTAGAAAAGCATTTGAATAGGTTTCCTTTCGTTAAATTGTAGCTGTATAACATTGTTGGTTCCTGTTTTTTCTCAGTTTTACATCTAAGTATGCTGTTGATTCCTTATCGAAGTTGTATGTGAAGTGTAGGAAACCAGTTGTACTATTAAAGTACTGCATAAGCTCCATCGCCTGCATGTTGTCCGCTTTAATAATCATAAAAATATCATCCAAAAACCTGGTGTAGAAATATATGTTGTCCTTAATGTATGGGTTGTTAATAAATTCATATTCCCAGTGGGCCATAACTAAATTGGAAAAAGTTGCACCAACTGGGGAACCCATAGCTACACCGTTTTTTTTGGTAAGTAAAATTCATTGTCAAATTTAATATAGTTGCTAGTAAGGATGATGTCTAAAAGCTCTTCTACTAATGCAATTTCCTCACTTGCAGCTCCCTCTATTCTCAACATATGTGCTTACCCATTCAATCCCTTCAATATGTGGGATTGAAGTGTAAAGGTCTCATACGTCTATAGTCATAAAGTTATAGTGTTCTTTATATTCTAACTTATTGATGTTACTTAAAAATGTCCATGAGTCCTAAATTTGGCCCATGTTGCTAACATATTTTTTTTCAAAATTGTCTACCATCTTCGCAAATGAATAAGTAATAGAATTACGTGCGTCAACCAAAGGTCACATAGAGGGATTTTCTATACATTTATGTATTTTAGGAATCTCGACTAAAATGGGAATCCTAGGGGCTGGCATAGCCAGATAGTTCAACATGTCTATACTAATCCTTGATTCAATAAACATGTCATTTAAATACATTTTTACTTGAGCATAGGCTGTATGTAACTTGTTTCTTGACACTAACATGTATTTGTCACTCTGAAGAATTTCTTTCATCCTTCTGTTATAGTCATCTGTATTCATAATAGCCAGCCCTCCCCTTTTATCTGGTTTCATAGACCGCACTGGCAAGTGCTGTAATTCACATAGTAAATCTCTTTCTGGTTTACTAATGTTAAATTTGTGCACATTATTAAAATTCTTATTCAAACAATTCCTGATGTCCAGCTTCACACATGGTTTCAAACATCCCAATAGCAGGATTGGGCAGGGGGTTAAACGTACTGTTAATATAAAAGTCATTGTATGTAAATTAATTTCCCCAAAGATAACATTTAAGTTTAGAGTCCTAATAAACAATTTCAAGTCAAAAAGTACTTTCCCCAAGTCCGCTTTACTGTCCGGTACAAAAGTAAACCCCCTTGGCCAGTAAATCAACAAGTTCTTTTTCTGTTTCAAATGGTGAATAGTTGTAAACTGTAAAGTTTTTAGTACTATTCAAAAGTGTTTTACAGTTAATTACCTGAGGGGGGTTAGTTCCTACATGCATTACCTCCTCCTCTGGTTCTTTTTCCGTTTGGGTTTCCCCTGATGTTCTTCATGTTTCACTGTTGCAGTCATTACATTTGGGTAATCTGCTGGCAGGTTGCCCTCAGTCGGCCTGAATTCCAAAGTCTTGGGTCCTGCGTCGGTAGCAGTCTCCTCTTCCATGACGTCAGGTCATCAGTGGTATAAAACAAGAAGCCAACGCCATTTTCTTTTGTCTTTCTTGCCGCGTGGTGCCCGAAGCAGAAGCATTTCGCAAGTGCCAGTCGGCCGACTCCTGAAATATTCGAGTTTGAGTTTCAGAACCAAAGTCTTCACTAAAGCTAAGTATCCCATTGGGGAAACTTTTTTCTTGCTCCATACCGATGTCAGAAAAAGTTAATAATTGTATTACTTGTGGGAAGCAAATACCTCATAAGGATTTCCATTTATACTGTATTCCTTGCCTAGGCCCTGATCACAACGTGCCTGGCTGTCGGTTTTGTGCTAGATTTAACCAACGCACTATTAAGTGCCTGTATATTTTTGCCTCAAAGTATTTTGGAAACAGATTTAACTACCCAGAAATGTCTTTGGATAGCAATCCGACTACCGGAGTACATAAAAACCGCAAAGAAAAGGACAAAGACAGACAGTGGAGGTCCAAAACCGACGACGAAGCTTCTCCTAAGCCAGTCGCTGGTACTCATTGAGGTGCTTTCGCAGCCCCTGATACCCACTACTTTCGAGTCGCAGGCCCCTACGGAGACCCATGTGGAGTCTGGCATGCCGTGAGATACTCAAAGTATTGGACCCACAAATGTTTCTCCCTCGGATGGATCCGGAGCCGCTGTGCAGGCACCGGCTTCTGAGGGTGTATTCAGGCCTCAATATTTTCATATCAAACCGACGACAGCTGCAAAACCAAAGACAAAAGCAACTTCTAAAACTAAAATACTGAAGCATGAGCCATGTGCACAGGCCGCTATGCATAAAGCACAGGCCGCTATGCCTAAAAAACAGATGATCAAAATGGCTGAAGATCTTATTACCTTGATCAGGGGTTCCCATCCCCCTCCTAATAAGAGGCCTAGGCAAGACACTGATTATGAATCTTCAGATCAGGTTTCTATTTCTTCTGATCAGGAATTATCTATACCTCCCTATGAGGATTCTGATGCAGAGGACTCTGTACCATCTGCATCACCTCCTGAGGATTATTAATTTGGAGAAACCTTGCATACTTTGAGGGAGCATTTTCACTGGGAGAGTCAAGATTCCTCAGAATCAAAGAAGAGGCTGTGGGATTTCCTTGTTCTCCCTCAGCACAGGCCTTTAGCCATACCCCCTGTTTTAGACATTGTGGATGATGTGTTTTCGGAGTCAAGCTTGACCCCTGACTCCTTACCTCCGGCTCCCAGCAAGCCTGACAGATATTACAGGGTCCCTGACTCACGCAAATTTTTATTTAGAAACTCTGCTGCTGATCCTGAAACTATTTCACAGGGTCCAAAGGGAGTTAAGGCCTCAACAGCAAAAAATCCTACCCCCTCTGACAGAGTTTCAAGGGCACTGGATAGATGGGGAAAAAGGTTTATATATCTGCAACCTTGGCAATTAGGGCCTTAAACTGCCAGTTTCATATGCTCAAGTATCAACATGTTATGGGATTGCTGAAACAGAAAATGATGATTTCTGAATGTGCAGAAAATAAAGAATTGCAGGAATTTTTGCACGCAGATGAACAGGTTGGAAAGCATGCTTTGCAATGTGGTTTTGATTCCTTAGAGGCCTCCTGTAGGGCCGCAGTTACTGGATCTGTGATTAGGAGGCATGCCTGGCTAAAAGAGCAAAATTTGCCTGATCATGTTAAAGCTAAATTACTGGATGCACCTTTACAGCATGATGCTCTGTTTGGTATTAAGGCAGAAGAGGTTTTAAAGAAAATGGAAGACAAAGCTAAGTCTATGCAAACTGTAAAAGACTTCTTACAAGTGCAGCCACCAAGATTCAGTAGACACTGGCCTACAAAAAATTGTTCCTTTCCTGTGTCAAACAGAGCTCTAAGGGGCAAATCCAGATGCCCTAAGGGTTCCAGATACCAGGCACAAGTTTCTTACAGGTCATAGCAATGGGGTACTTCTACCTCCAAATCTGGAGGAGATAAAGTGCAAACCTACAGAAAACAGTCTCAATGACTTCCCTCTGCCTTCACCAAGCACTTACCTTTTGGCAGCACCCTTAGGGGGAAAATTAGCTTTTTTTGCTCAAAATTGGCAGTTAATAACCCAGGACAAGTGGGTACTAAACATCGTATCACAGGGATACAGAGTCCATTTCCACACTCTGCCAATAGCAAATGGTTGGCCATATCTGCCAAAAAACAATCAATGGGCAGAGGCACAGAAACAGGTTACGTCCCTCATGGATATGGGGGGCCATTCAGACAGTACCAGAACAGGAAAAAGGACAAGGTTTTTACTCGACTGTTCTTGGTACCCAGAAAGGACAAGGCCTGGGGCCAATACTGGATTTATTGATTTTGAACACATACCTGGACATTCCAAAATTCAAAATGCCGACTTTGCAGCAGCTTCTGCTCATGCTGGGCAAGAATGCTTGTCTGGTGACATTAGACCTAAAAGAGGCATACCTGCCTGTCCCAGTAAGGCAATCATGCAGAAGATACCTTGGATTCAAGGCTGGCTTAATGCATTACCAATTCTCTGCACTGCCCTTTGGCTTATCTACTGCGCCCAGGGTCTTTACAAAGTGCCTGGCACCAGTAATTGCTTTTTGCAGACAAAGAAGTATACAAATATATCCTTACTTGGATGACTGTCTCATTCAAGCAGAGAACAAGGACATTCTTCAACACCTGGCGTTTGTGAAAAGGTTTCTAACATGCCTAGGGTACACAATATACGAAAAGAAATCACAACTAGCACCCTCTCAAAAGATAACATTCCTGGGTGCAAGCTTGAATACAACTGCTCATATGGCTTACCTCACGCCAGACAAACAAAGGCAACTGACTACTTACTTCAAACTGATGGCAACAAAAACCCAGTTATCTGCAAGACAAACTCTGCAGGCTTTGGGCTTCATGGCATCCTGCATCCTACTGATTCCATATGTAAGACTGCATATGAGGAAACTTCAATGGTACCTAAAAAGTTTATGGAGTCAACATTGTCTCAGTCTGGAAACAATGATTCCTCTCATTCCCTGCCTACAACAGGAGTTTCTATGGTGGGCAAAGGCATGTCACCAAAACATGGGACAGCCCTTCACTCTACCCCCCTGCCAGCCAAACCTTAACAGACTCATCAGATTAAGCCTGGGGGGCCCACATGGCAGGAAGATGCATTCAGGGCATATGGACCCCAAAACAAATGCATCTACATATCAACCCAAAAGAGATGCTAGCTGTTCAAAATGCCCTGACAGCCTTCAAGGACGTACTTCATCCAGGACAACTACTGATAAAGACGGACAACACCACGGTTATGTGGTATATAAACAAGCAGGGGGGCACACACTCATACCCCCTTTGCAGATTAGCCATGGCACTGTGGGACACAGCTTGGACTTAACAAATACATCTTCAAGCTCAATTCCTGCAAGGAAAACAAAATACTCTGGCAGACTATTTAAGCAGAAACATTATGGACCCTCATGAGTAACTAGATCCACAAGTCTTCAGCATGATGATAAAGAAATGGGGGAGCCCGGACACAGATCTATTTGCTTCTCCTCAAAATTATCAATGGAAAAGATTCTGCACAAGGACTTATCACAGACAAGAATGGACAGTGGACGCCTTATCCTTCAGTTGGAAAAACCTATCAGTTTACGCCTTTCCTCCTCTGCCTCTTCTTCCCAAGGTCCTACTAAAAAGTCAGACAAGAGAAACCAAAGATGATACTAATTGCTCTGGACTGGCCCCGCCAATACTGGTACCCAATCCTAAGGAACTTGTCTCAATACTCAGCTTGGACCTTACCTCAGAGACCTCAACTACTGTCCCAGCAAAACAATCAGATCCTGCACAATCAACTGCAGACACTGAACCTGGCAGCATGGCTGATCATGTAGTTATACAAACAACACCTCTCAGTAAAGCTGTGATGGATGTCATTTTGGAAGCCAGAAGGCCTAGTACTAGAAAATCTTATGCTGATAAATGGAAGAGATTCTGTGCTTGGAATCGAGCACAAGGAACTGATACAGCAGAACCAAATATTCCTCAGATATTACAATAGTTGACTGAGATGCTTGACAAAGGCCTATCTTTCTCATCAATTAAAATTCATGCCTCTGCCATTTCAGCTCATTACAATACAGAGCCACCAATCTTTTCTCATCTTTTACTAAAGCAGTATCTTAGAGGAGCCAAAAATTTAAGGCCTGCTAGAAGATCACCAATACCTGCATGGGACCTCAATTATGTGTTGGAAAAGCTCACCCTGCCTCCATTTGAACCAGCTGCTACTACTGATATAAAGTTCTCATCATGGAAAACAGCTCTGCTACTAGCAATTACTTCAGCAAGAAGAGTCTCAGAGCTACAGGCCCTCATGGCTGTGGAACCTTTTATCATTATTTTACCCAGACAGGGCATCTCTGAGGACAAATCCTTCATTTATGCCTATGGTGGTTTCCAGTGTGGCTCTTAACCAAACTATTCATCTGCCAACCTTTTATCCAAATCCACAGAACAAGGGGGAGAGAATTCTGCATTCCTTGGACGTACACAGACAGCTAAGATTCTACTTGAGCAGGACTAAAGCTCTAAGAAAAACGGAGCAAATACTAGTGACATATGCTGCAGGATCAGAAGGAAAGGCTATTTCAAAGTGGATAAGCCACTGCATTCGTTTCTGCTACTTACACCATGACAAACCTGTGCCCAAGGGCATTAGGTCTCATTCCACCAGAGCTGCAGCTACTTCAGCAGCCTTTCTCAGAGGAGTACCAACGAAAGACATTCTAGAGGCTGCTACTTGGAGTTTTGTTCACACCTTTACAAAGCATTATCATTTGCCTCTCTACTCTAAGCCCAGGGCAGGCTTTGCCACTGCAGTTCTGCAGGGCCTTATAGCCGCACGTAATGCTGTTTAGCTCCAGCCTCCCATCCATGGCTTTGGGATTCTACCCAAATGTGATGACTGCAACAGTGAAACACGAAGAACATAGTGCAGTTGTGTACACTTACCATAAATGTAGATGTTCAAGTGTATTCACTGTTGCAGTCCAGGTTGCCCGCCATCCCCCTTTCATTCTGGAGTTTATCTTTCCTTCTCTATCTTCTACAACCTATGTGGTGTATTTGCCTGTAGATGAAGATAAAGTTTGTATTGCCATTACCCTGGAATAAATGAGATGTGTTCAATTTTAAGTGTTCTTAAACTTAAAAGTCTGGAAAGTTAAATTTCATATTTGATATTTTATACTTTATACTTGTAGTATGTGTGTTAAGTATATGTGATGAAGTATAGTGTGTATATAGTAGGAACGAAGAAATTTGATAATGTCAAACTTTTTAGAAGAAATTTAGTACTTGAATGCATTTTTATTATGTGTATCACTTTAACTTAAGGGGAAGCAAATTTGCACAGTATGATCACATGAGACAGCCATTAACTATTTTAAAGAGTGGATTTTGAGTTAGAATGTATCTGATGAAGTTCAAGCACTATCTGGACAAAAAGTGCTTAATAAAGACTTTCTTAAACAACAGAGCATCGTTTGGGGTTTGTGCCTTCAACAACTATTTTTTGTTTATCTGTTTGGTATACTTTCTGCTGTTGGTTTGGAGTGCTTAGGTAAGTGTTAGCTTTTGGGCTAGTTAGATAGTTTCCCTTTCTTTTCTGTGTCCTCCTTTCACCCGCATCCGTCGTCAGTTTAAAAAAAAAAATAGTAGTTAGTTTCCCACTTAGAGGGTTCCCTGTGTCGTCTCTCTACTGTGTGTGTGTGTGTGTGTGTGTGTGAGCGCGCTCATGCTAGGGCCTTCCTGGGTCATGGCTGAGGCGCCTAGGCCTGTTTTCAGAAAATGCACTGTGTGTGGCCACAAGCTTTCTCCGGCTGATGGCCACACACTGTGCTTGGTGTGTTTAGGTGTCCCCCATTTGGATACTGGCTGTACCATTTGTACAGGATTTAACCGTAGAGCCTTCAAGGATCAGAGTGCAAAACTTATCACGAAGGGATTGTTAGCATCGGGAACAGCTGTTCCCGCTTCTTCTTCGGTAGCAGCCACTGCTGTTTCCTCTCCACTTCAGGCCACCGGGGCTCAAACCCCCATTCCTAGGCCTTCAGAATCAGAGAAGAGACACAAAGATAGGCTCAAGAAGCAGTCTCCCGAAGGCTCAGCGGAATTGGCATCTCCAGCTAAGTTGAAGACTCCACCTATGCCCAGCACCTCTCGGCTCCATTCTCCAAGGTTTTCACCAGAGCCGACAGTGTCTTGGGCTCCATCTAGAGCCTCCTCTCACTGGCACTTCTAGCCGGTGTCGGTGGCTTCATCGTCCCGGTCCACTCGCAGCCTTTCGGAGTCAGAGATGGTCAGGATGATGCGGAAGTTTATCCGCACCCAGATCCAAATGGGGATCTTACACGCCCCCTCGCCCTCCGGAGTAAGGGATGGGTTCTCAGACCTTTTTTGCCCCCCATCGCTCCTTCTCCAATCCGGCCCTTGGTTTTGGAGTCTTTGGATAAGAGAGCACTCGGAGTTGGAGGGAAGGCGCCAATGGTACCTAGTACCTTGACTCTGGCCTTGACCTTGAGTGGGTCAGATCCGAGCTCTTGGAGCCGAAATCTCGGCGTCAGATACAGGGGGTTGCTGTCATTTCCAAGTTTGTTGAAGTGCAGCATGTCCCTCGGCTTCTCTGCGCTGGTAGGCTCGGCTCAAACTCCCCCTTTGGACCCGAAGAGTGCGGCTCCATTGTTAGGTTCTGGGGATGTCTGCTCTCCCTGGGAGTTCGATGTGGTGGAGAGGGTCCTCTCAAGTGGATCGAGGCCTCTAACTATCTCATCGGAATCTGCCCCGATTCCCTCTGTTCTGGGAATGGTGCCGACCATCCTCTCGTCACAGGGACAGCCCGTGCCTGATGTGCCCCAGGGAGCACCCATTGGAGAGCAAACCCCCGTTTGCGAGTCCCCCACAGAGCCCCACTGTGGAGGTACCTCGCAAATGCACGTGCAAAAGGAGGCACCTGGACTCCTCCCCAGAGTCCCTCACAGAAGACACTGACTTGGAGGAAGGGGAAGGCTCCCCCAGATCACCCCCCTGACGATGTCTCCTTTGGAGACGTACTGAAATCCTTTGCCAGGGGGGGGGTGGTCCGCCCCAAAGCCAACCTTAGACGAGTTGGTGTTCCTGGAGACTTTTGGCATGGGCCCATCTACTTCCTGGGTGTCCCATCCCGCAGATCCATTAGTGGACCTCATCACAACGCGAGCATGGAAGAAACCGGACACCGTGGAGCTTATTCCAAAGCATGCTGATAAAATTTTGAGTCCCCCTCCAATAAGACCAGCTGGAGTAAGGGATCCCCGGTAGATACTGTGGTGGTGGCAGCTGCCACCAAGAAAGAACTGGCTCAGGAGAGTTCTGTGGTTCATCCTCTGCACTGAGAGTCCAGGACGATGGACCATCTGGGGAAACAGGTTTATGCTTCCGCTACCTTTTCTATAAGGGCGCTAAATTATTTGGCCCACGTTATTCGACTGCAGCGTGATCTGGTCAAGGAGGTGGCTGAGTCTCCCATGGAGTCCATGTCGTCAGTGGATAAGCAAGCATTCTCCACATGGATGGCTACTGTCAAAGCGGTTTTGAACATGTCCATGCGCCTCCTTTCGTATGCCACTAAAGGAGTGGCAAGGGCTGCCGGTTCCTGCATTGCCATGAGGCATCACACCTGGCTCTGGCTATGTCAGTTTACGGAACCCTTCAAGGCGTCGTTTGCTAATGCCCCTTATGATGTTTCTTCTCTGTTTGGTAAGACCGTACGTGACACACTGGTCCAGAGTGAGAAGGATGAGAAGACGCTGTCTGCCATCGGGATCCGCTTCTTTACCCCTCAAAGATCCTTCTCCAGGAATCAGCGAGGGCAAAAGAAGATACGGTTCCGAAAGTCGCAGTACTCCCCGGACACTCGGGACCCATCTTCCCTCAGAGGCAGAGGAGGTTATGATAGACACCGGCCCAGAGCAGAGGGGGTCCAAGGAATTTGGGGTCTCAAGAACCTTTCTCGGACAGGCCCGTGCAGCAGCCCTGAGAGGATGCCTGACTGCTCATCTCTGGAGGCAGTCGAGGGTCATCTTTTGTTGCACCTAACGGCGTGGGAGTCCATGTCAACAGACCATTGGGTGCTACAAATCCTATCCAGAGGATATTCCATTCCCTTCATACTACCACCTCTTCCCTCAAATCACCTCCCAGACATTCCACCCGCACAAAGAGAGGTTGCAGGGCAAAAGAAGATGCGGTTCCGAAAGTCGCAGTACTCCCCGGACACTCGGGACCCATCTTCCCTCAGAGGCAGAGGGGGTTATGATAGACACCGGCCCAGAGCGGAAGGGTTCCAAGGAATTTGGGGTCTCAAGAACCTTTCTCGGACAGGCCCGTGCAGCAGCCCTGAGAGGATGCCTGACTGCTCATCTCTGGAGGCAGTCGAGGGTCATTTTTTGTTGCACCTAACGGCGTGGGAGTCCGTGTCAACAGACCATTGGGTGCTACAAATCCTATCCAGAGGATATTCCATTCCCTTCATACTACCACCTCTTCCCTCAAATCACCTCCCAGACATTCCACCCACACAAAGAGAGGTTGCAGCACTCAAAATAGAAAAGCCGCTAAATAAGCGAGTCATCCAACCTGTCCCCCCAGGTCAGTCCGGATCGGGCATTTATTCCAGATTCTTTTTAGTGCCAAAAAATATGGGGGACCTAAGACCCATCCTGGATCTTTCCACCTTGAATCTGAATGTTGCCAAAGAAAAGTTCTGGATGGTTACTCTGCAATCCATCCTGCCCTATCTGCAGGAGAATGATCCTATGTGCTTGATAGACCTGCAGGACGTGAACTATCAAATAAAGATGCACAGACGTTCCAGGAGGTTTCTCCGCTTCCGCCTAAGAGCCAATCATTATCAGTTCCGAGCCCTCCCCTTTGGTCTCACCACAGCCCCCAGGGTGTTCACCAAGGTCATGGCAGTTGTAGCGGCTCATATGAGGCTTCAGGGTATACTTGTCTTCCCATACCTGGATGATTGGCTCCTTGCTGCCCCAACCAAGCGCCTACTTTGTCAAGCCAGAAACCATTTCCTGAGGCTAACCGGTCACTTGGGGATCACAGTCAACACAAACAAATCATCTCTGATCCTGGTTCAGATTCTAGAATTCACTGGAGCAAGATTAGACACCATCCAGAAGAAGATCTTCCTCACCCCGGAGAGAATTTGGAGATTGTCTCCACGTGCCTGTTATTATTCAGCCTCATCTTCCCTCTGTGGAGGTGGTATTGCAAGCTCTTGGTTCTATGGCAGACACCATCATGTTTCTCCCCTGTGCACGTCTTCGCATGCGGGTACTTCAGTGGACATTAGCAGTCCAATGGTCGCTCTTAGACTTGCCGTTAGCTCATCCGATGAATATAAGCAGGACTTGCAGGGAATCTCTCCTCTGGTGGATGACCTGGTCGAGGGACACACCTTTATTGCAACCCCTCCTCAAGCCACGGTGACCACAGATGCCTCCCAGCTAGGGTGAGGGGAGCATTGCTTGGGAAGGGCAGTCTAAGGCACGTGGTCCCTGAACAAGACCAAGTTGCATATCATCGTCCTAGAGATGAGGGCGGTCCTTTTAGCATTGCAGGCCCTTCATGCCTTTCTCCCTCTGGGAACTATTGCAGTACATTCAGACAGCATGTCAGTAGTCTGGTACATCAACAAGCAGGGAGGAACCAGATCTTACCCCTTTGTCGTGAGGCCATGAGAGTGTGGGAATGGGCGATTTCCACTATCCGGTTTCTGGTAGCAATGCATAATTCGGGATGATCCAACATGCTAGCAGACAAGCTGAGCAGGACTCTTCTGATGCCTTACGAGTGGTAAATGAAAGAAACAAGCCGTGAGCAGTATGCAGTCAACACAAAGTATTTATTTTAAGCGCTTTTCGTCAGCACTTATGAGCTGACTTTCTTCAGAAACACAGCAACTGACAACAAGTGCCATTTAAAAAGGCTGAACAATCAGCCTACATTTTCCAATTAGCTCATTTAAACTCAAGTTTTAAATTTTAAAGCAACAGTTCCCATTATGGTTAACAAGTGAATAATACTTGTATTCAAAATGCAAGCAAAAGAAGCATAACACATGTGCCGTTATTAATTTAAACACAAATGAAATTATAATAAACAAATCTAATTAGAATGTAATAATTTATATAATTAAATATTCAAAATTCATAAAATATATACAGTATTATAGTGACATGAACACCAAGAAACATGTATAAAAATAAAATCATGTTAAATTCTGATACAAAGATCATTGAAATCTTCTATATAAAAAAAGAATAAGAAAATAAAAAATTGTGTATGTATATATGTATAAATGAAAGGTTTATCTAATACTGTTTAAAATTATTAATGTGTGTATAGTAGGTATAATAGAAAGTCCAAAGAAGTCATCTCTTTAGACTGTTTAATTTTAGTAAACTACCAATTGAGCAAAAATCATTCAAACCAGGGAAGCTGTACGCATTCAGCTTCACTTGCCATTTTACTTCTAGTTCCTCAAGTTTCAAATTTCTAGGGCCTCCCCTCGGATCTTTTTTCACATGGTCAATGGCCATAAATCTAAAACCATGGTTAGGGTAAGTTGCCACATGTTTAGCAAGAGCATTCTCAAGTTTTCCTTTTCTGATGGCGTACAGATGTTCATACATCCTGTCACGCAGTCGTCTTTCGGTTTTACCGATGTAGTATGCTGTACAGGATGTACACCTGGCTAGATAAGTAATAAATGTAGAGTTACAGTCAAATTTACATTTCAACTTAAAATTTTGTCCATTCAAACTAAACGAGTTACCTTCGTTTACATGTTTACAGTAATTGCAGTTAAGACACTTGTTCATGCCAGGACATTTCACTGTAGGTGTGTTATGTCTTTCTAAGCGAGTTTTAATGTTGTTACCTTTCCTATACACTATCATAGGTTGGTCCCCCAGTTTTTCAAGTAATTCAGGTTGCATTTTAAACAAGTCCCAGTTTTTCCTCAATATCGATGAACAAAGGGTGCTCGTTGTACTAAAAGTAGTTATAAATTTAACAGTAGATTTGTTATTGGGTTGTTCAATGTTTAATACTGTGCTCTCGTCCTGTCCATGTTGGCCCCCTTCGATCAAATTTACAACACTATCCATCATAGGTGTTTCAGTCTTAACCCTCAACAGTGGCAGGTATACATTGTTATTTCTTTTATCCACTACCTCCTGGACTATCGGGTCAAGAAATGTTTCTGGATAGCCTCTGTGAGTAAACATTTTCCGTATGTGAGCGCATTCTTTGGTGAAGTCCTCATCTAGACTAACAATTCTGGAAGCTCTTACCAGCTGTCCCTTCACGACAGATTTCTTCTGATGGTGAGGGTGGCAGCTGGTAAAGTGGAGGAAAGTGTTAGAATATGTAGATTTTCTGAAGATATTCGCTATAAATGTATTTAAGTCGTAGTTTTTACTTAAGAGTATATCCAAGTAAGCAATAGTGTTGCGATGAAATGTGTGAGTGAATTGAAGAAACTCAGTAGTGTTATTGAAGTATTCAATGACTTGGTGACTTTTACTCTCACTACCTTTAAATAAAATAAAAATGTCGTCCAGAAACCTTGTATAGAACAAGGAGTCGGAGAATTGGTTGCCTTTAAAAACAAACTCTGATTCCCAATAGGCCATTACTAGCTTTGCTACACTTCCCCCACATGGCGAACCCATAGCAACCCCTATTTTTTGTGAAAATAATTCATTGGAAAACAAAAAATAGTTGTTTAAGACCAAGTCCATGAGAGCAAATACAAGGTCAGTTTCCCTAGTTGGGGCTTTGTTTCATAAGCATAAACCCTACCCATTCTAATGCTATGTCGTGGGGTATGCTAGTGTTTAGGTCTTTTACATCAATGGTGAGGAAGTTGTAGTTCTTATCAAAACTCAAGGTATCAATGTTCTTCAAAAAAGTCCAAGAGTCTTTGCAAATTTGGGACTCCTTGGCCAAATATTTTTGTAGAATGGCGTCCAAAACCCTGGCACAAGAGTAAGTAGGGGAACCCCTACTGTCCACCAAAGGTCTTAACGGCGGATTTTCAATGCTCTTGTGGATCTTAGGAATGCCAAATATACAAGGATATCTGGGAAATGACATTACTAAGTAGCTATATGTCTTTTGTTCTATCTGGCCTTCAATAAACAGGTCCTCAATGCAGTTCCTAATAGTACTGTAGGCTCTGTTTACCTCACACCGGGAACTAGGTGCGTATGCTTCAGTGTTAAGCAGTTCATTCATCCTGTTCTGATAATCACTCACATTAAAAACAACCAGTTCACCACCCTTATCAGGTTTACAAAACCTAAGCCCTTGAGTAGTAAGGAATTGTATCAGTTCTCTTTCCTGGTTATTCATGTTATTAAAAGAGTTTCTATCATTCTTGTAGGTATCCACATGTCTTATATCCAATTCACAACATTTCTCAAATAAATCAAGGGCAGGGTGCAGTGGAGGGTTGTAAGTACTAGATACATAGAGACTATCAAAGTCAAACACATTGCCCATGGTCACCTGAAAATTTAGTTTCCTAACAAACATTTTAATGTCTAGAATTGTGTTAGTCAGGTCCCATGGTTTTGATGGAATAAAAGTGAGACCCTTTGATAAAAGGTCAACCATTTCAGTCCCAATTTCTATGTTACTAAAGTTATATACATTAAAATCACCAGTAGTATTTGGAACAATAATAGGTACACCTTTTCTATACTCTAAGGGATCCGTTTCGTAGGGGCTAGAACTAAAATCATTTAGATCAGTGTCAAGGTTAAGCAAGTCAATATTGGCCGCACTGGGCCCAGATATGAAGTCAGATGTGAGATCATTAATATCCATGAGGGAGTTAGGTAAGTCATAATTAACAAACAGGTTCATGGCTGGAGCAATATCAGCTTTGGATGTTATTTCCTGTGGTCGTTGAAAGCCCGTTTGTCCTTTTGTTGGTAATTTTTCTGCTTTGGTCTGGCCCCGGTGAAGGGGCCCTGCTGAAAATTTGGATCCCAGTTCCCTTGTCTGTCAGGTTGGGCACTTCTCAATCTATTACACCATGGGGTACCTCTACCTCCTTGACCTTGGGGATCAGATGGTGTTAAGTCATCGCAAGTGTTGTTGGACTCGAAGTCTTCAACAAGGTCACAAGGTCCTTGTTGTACGACATTCTGGTCCTTTTTGTGTAGGTAGGATTTTTTAGGGTTTACCATTCCCTTGCCCCAAACTTGAGCCATAGATGGAGTGGGGTAAGCAGTGCCCAAACCGTATGCTTTAATGTCTCTGTCAAGTTTTTTGATTTTATTAGTTTCCAGTTTGTACATGTACTGGTCGATGCTGTTAAAAATACGGTCATAATCGTATTTATATCGACCAAATTCGTAATGGGCTTGTATACAAGTATCCAATTCCAATACAAAGCAAGAAAGGTCGCTGACCGAGATGGTGTAATGTTTAATTATAGTCTCAATCAGCTCAAATCCTTGACGGTCAAACAAGGAAACCAAGTCTTTATGAAATGCGGACCCATTTTCTAACCCAGTAGGGTAAGATACCCGTCTTAAGCCTTTAGGAACCACCTTCCTAGAAAGACACTCCTGGAAATAAGATATTTCTAGCTGTAACTTTTTAAGTTTCACTAGACAGGAATCAAAAAACTTCAATTTATTGCCAATTAAATTGTCATCTTCTTCAGCTGTTTGCCCCCTTATATTATCAGTTAATTGAGGTTAACAGTCAACACAAACAAATCATCTCTGATCCTGGTTCAGATTCTAGAATTCACTGGAGCAAGATTAGACACCATCCAGAAGAAGATCTTCCTCACCCCGGAGAGAATTTGGAGATTGTCTCCATGTGTCTGTTATTATTTAGCCTCATCTTCCCAGTGTGGAAGTGGTATTGCAAGCTCTTGGTTCTATGGCAGACACCATCACATTTCTCCCCTGTGCACGTCTTCGCATGCGGGTACTTCAGTGGACATCAGCAGTCCAGTGGTCGCTCTTAGACTTGCCGTTAGCTCATCCGATGAATATAAGCAGGACTTGCAGGGAATCTCTCCTCTGGTGGATGACCTGGTCGAGGGACACACCTTTATTGCAACCCCTCCTCAAGCCACGGTGACCACAGATGCCTCCCAGCTAGGGTGAGGGGGGCATTGCTTGGGAAGGACAGTCTAAGGCACGTGGTCCCTGAACAAGACCAAGTTGCATATCAACGTCCTAGAGATGAGGGCGGTCCTTTTAGCATTGCAGGCCCTTCATGCCTTTCTCCCTCTGGGAACTATTGCAGTACATTCAGACAGCATGTCAGTAGTCTGGTACATCAACAAGCAGGGAGGAACCAGATCTTACCCCTTTGTCGTGAGGCCATGAGAGCGTGGGAATGGGCGATTTCCACTATCCGGTTTCTGGTAGCAATGCATAATTCGGGACGATCCAACATGCTAGCAGACAAGCTGAGCAGGACTCTTCTGTTGCCTTACGAGTGGTCTCTGAATCCTTTTGTAGCAGAGCAGATCTTCCTAGAGTGGGGTCGGCCGTGCTGCGATCTCTTCGCATCTCCTTCCAACGTGAAGTGCACGAGTTCTTCACTCTCATCCCCATGCAGGGGGGAACCCCCAGGGATGCTCTAGTCCATGTTTGGCCTCCTGGTCTTCTTTATGCTTAGCCTCAGTCACCTCTCATACCGAAATTTCTTCAGAAGGCCCACAGCTTGGGGAGCACAGTGATCCTCATTGCCCCATTCTGGCCTCGTCAAGTCAGGTTCTTTTTTCTTTGGTCTCATCTTCTAGCTCTGCCATGGATCTTGGATCCAGTACCAGATCTTATCTCTCACCCCTCAAAGGTTCCCCATCCAAACCTGGTCAGTCTGAAGCTCACTGCTTGGCTGCTGCAGTTCCATTGATAGCTAGGACTCCCGGTTTATCCTCACTGGTCAAGACTATTCTCGTGGTGGCTCGCAAATTGTCCACCAGGAAACTTTACCATAGCAAATGTAAACTTTTCTCGATTTGGGCCTCTCAAAGGCACTTGGATCCTTTCACAGCTCCAGTCCCAATGGTATTGGAGTTTTTGGTGAGTATATTTCATCAGGGCACTAGCTCTTCTACTGTAAAAGTTCAACTGGCTGCCATTTCCAACTTTCATATTGGGGAAAATGTGGTTTCTTAGCCTCTTCTAGACTGTGCAAATTCTTTATTAAGGGTATTTTTCTTTTGAGACCACCAGTGAAGGATCCTCCTCCTCCCTGGGACCTCACTTTTGTCTTACAGGCTCTGGTTTCTTCACCTTTCGAGCCCGCAGCATCTGTGGACCTTTAATTTTTGTCATGCAAAATGGCCTCAAAGCTCCGTATTGATCTTCCACAAGGGTAGGGTGTGGCTCCGTACCAATCCTTCCTTTCTCGCAAAGGTTGCTTCTGAAAACAGTATTAACCAGACAATTAACCTTCCTGTTTTCTTTCCAAAATTTCAGAACAGGGGTGAATATAAGTTACATTTGTTGGATGTACACAGGCAATTGAGGTTCTTACCTACACAGGAGTAAAGCTTTTCGCAAGTCCGATCAGTTATTTTTTTTCTTATGCTAAACCCTTTCTAGGCAAACAAATCTCCAAAGTGACTATTCCTCTATGGATTTCTCAGTGTATCCTTAAGGTGTACTCAGACAAAAGCATTTCTCCTCTGGAATAAGTGAAAGCACACTCCACCAAGTCCATGGCTACTTCTGCAGCTTTTTGGTCCAGGGTATCTCTGGTTGATATTTGTTCTGCAGCTACTTGGTCCTCATCTCACACTTTTATTTCACATTACAAGCTAGATATGGTATCTAGAGGTAGAGCATCCTTTGTCTCCGAGGTGCTCCGGAATATCCTTCCATGAGGGCCACCCAGGTGTTTGGTAGCTGGGGACTCTGTCCCACAGGTTGATGACCAAATGAAGTCAAGTACTTCAGCTGAAAAGTTATGTACTCACCATAACATTCCATCTGAGTAGTTGTACTTCATTTGTATTCAAACAGCCCTCCCTCCTTCCCCCTGACCTTATCTGTATTTTGTTATTCTGGTATGTAGGAGAAGGCAGCTCTGTGGTTCTCCTGTTCATGCTTGCTAGGTTGGTGAATAACCTTTTGTGGTAAGGTCTTATTGGCCACACTTTGGGCTTGTGTTAGGGTGCAGCAAACTCAATCTGAAGGAAGGAAGGAGATGGAGGGATATTGTGGGTAAGGGGAGGAGCTTGGATCAGAAGACGGTGAAGCAGCCGTCTCGGATCTGATCCGAATACCCACAAGTTGAAGACAAATGAAGTACAACTACTCAGATGGAACGTTATGGAGAGTACATAACTTCTTTTTTGTAATCATTGTGGAGATGTTCTTCATTCCACATTGCTGCAGTCCTAACACTTGGGTAGTCCGCTGTCCCAGTCGGCCCGAATACCAAAGTATATGGCTGATGTCGGTCAAGGCGCATTAGTCTGACGTCAGGAAGTCAGGGTACAAATGCGCATGACCGACGTCATATCCTCAGTCTTTTTTGCCGCATGGTCCGATGCAGAAGCAGTTTTGCGAGTGCAGGTTGGCGTTCTGAAATTTTCTGAAGTCGGAGTTTCAGACCGAATCAAAGTTGGCTAAGTACCCCGTTGGGGAATATTTTGGTTTTTTCTTGCCTCAGTATTTAACCGGATGTCAGAAAAAGTGAATAACTGTATTTCTTGTGGGAAACAGATACCTCATAGGGATTACCATACCTTGTGTATACCTTGTTTAGGGCCTGAGCACGACGTTGTTGGATGTCGCTCTTGTGCTAGATTTAACAAACGCACTATAAAGAGAAGATTAGACTGTGCCAGGTTAGTTTTTGGGAAGCGTTGTAATTATAAAATGCCGTCGGATGCTCCGGCCGCTTCGTCAAAAGCGCAAGGACAAAGCAGCAAAGCCTAGGTTGGAAGAACCGTCAGTCCCGGACGTCGGTTCTTTAGAAGGCTCAGTGGAGCCGGAGGTTCTGCCAGAAGTTTCTTTGGAGTCTCAGGGAGAGACTTTACTGTTACAAGATGTGTCCTCTCAGGAGGTAGGCCAGGCTGAAGGGGCTTCTCAGGTGGCTGTTCTCCCCTCTCTTCCTAAGGTGGTTAGGCCCTCCCTTCTGTTTCCAAGGCTTCTTTGAGAGGCAGGCCAGGTTTAACTTCAGTGGGGTCTCTCCTAGTTCTTCAGGATCTTTGCCTAAGAAACATATGCTTAAAATGGCAGAAGATTTGATTACTATGATTAGAGGTTCTATGCCCCCTCCTGATAAGAGGCCTAGGGTGGAACCTGAGCTTGAGAGTTTTGAGCAGTGTTCGAGGCTTCTGAGTCTTGCTGAAGACTTGCAGGAGTATCCTCCTTATTCTGATTCTGATGTGGATGATTCTACTCCTTGCTTCTCCTCCTGAGGATTTTTCTTTTCAGAGACTCTTCATTCCATGAGGGATCATTTTAAATGGGAAGGTCTAGATTTCTCTGATTCTAGGTATAGTCTTAGGGAATTTTTGTTTTACCCCAGCATAGGCCTTTAGCTATACCTCCTGTTCTGGATGTGGTGGAAGATGTTTTGCAGAGGCTTCCTGAACCCTGATTCTTAGCCTCCTGCCCCAGTTAAACCGGAGAGGTATTATAGGGTGCCTGAAGCTCATAAGTATCTTTTAAGAGTCCTAGGGCAGACCCGAAACTGTTTCACAAGGGCCTAAAGGTGTTAAGGCTTCTGTTGTTAAAAATCCTGTTCCTCCTGATAAAGAGGCAAGGGCTTTGGATAGATGGGGAAAGAAGGTGTATACTTCTTCCACTTTAGCCATGAGGGCTTTGAATTGCCAGTTTCACATGTTAAAATATCAAAATTATCTCCTTTCACAATTGAAGTCTAAGGTGGATGCTCTGGCGGAAGGTATTGAGTGTAAAGAGTTGCAGGATTTAGTTCATGTGTCTGAACAGGTGGGTAAGCATTCCTTGCAATGTGGTTTTGATGCTGTGCAGGCCTCTTCGAGGGTGGCTGCCACTGGTTCTGTTCTTCGTAGGCACGCCTGGCTGAGGGATCAGAATTTAGCTGAGCATGTTAAGACAAGGATTTTGGATGCTCCATTACAGTCTGACATGTTGTTTGGTTCGCCTGTGGAAGCAGTTTTAAAGAAAATGGAGGACAAGGCTAAGTCTATGCAGACTGTTAAAGATTTTTTGCAGGTTCAGCCTCCGAAGTTTAGTAGAAATTGGCCTACTAAGGGATGGACATATCCTGCTTATGATTCCCAGTCTAGGGGTAGGTCTAGACGTGGTAGGGGCAGAGCTCAAGGTTCTTTTAGGCCTAGAACAGGGAGTTCACCTGCTCAGTCTTCTGGTGAGGGCAGGGGTCAGTCCTTTCGTAAACAGACCCAATGACCTGCCTTTTCAGCTGCCAGTGGTTTCTCGTCTGGCAGCACCTTTGGGAGGAAGGCTGGCACTTTTCAAAGAAAATTGGGATTTAATTACCCAAGACAGATGGGTATTGGATATCATTCACCACGGTTACAGGTTTTATTTCCATACCTTGCCTCCTTTCAAAGGCATGCCAGACATTCCTCCTCTACAAAGAAAAGAGGCTCACAAGCAAATTTCTCTGTTACTCCAAATAGGGGCCATTCAGCCGGTTCCTGTGCCAGAAAGGGGCCTAGGATTTTATTCTCGCCTGTTCCTAGTACCAAAGAAGGGGAACACGTGGAGACCAATTTTGGATTTATCTATCCTCAACACTTATCTGGACATTCCCAAGTTCAAAATGTTGACGTTACAACAGCTTTTACCTCTGCTGGGCAAAGATCACTGGATGGTAACTTTAGATCTCAAGGAGGCTTACCTTCATGTACCTATCAGACTAAGTTGCAGGAAGTATCTGCGTTTTCGAGCTGGGAATTCCCATTATCAGTTCTCTGCATTGCCCTTTGGCTTATCTACTGCCCAGAGTATTCACAAAGGTTCTGGCTCCAGTGATAGCTTACTTCAGGCTAAAAGGAATACAAATCTATCCTTACTTGGACGACTGCCTGATTCTGGCTCAAGAAAAGGAAGACCTTTACAGCATTTGGAATATGTGATAGCAGTGCTAAGATGCCTGGGGTATTCTGTGAACGAAATAAAGTCCAGTCTAGTACCCTCTCAAGACATGTGCTTTCTGGGTGTGAGACTGAATACGGCAACCCAGATGGCCTTTTAACCCCGGACAAACAAAAGAATCTTTCCCTTTACTTCCATCAACTATCTCTTCAGTCCGGGCTGACTGCAAGGACAGTCCTTCAAGCCTTAGGGTTCATGGCATCTTGTATTCTGGTGCTTCCCAATGCCAAACTGCATATGAGGAAGCTGCAATGGTATCTCAAAAATGTCTGGACACAGCACTGCCAGGATTTGGACACTGTCATTCAAATAATACCTTGCATTCAAAGGAATTTTTGTGGTGGGCTCAGGAATGTCACCTAAACAAGGGACTCTCTGTGACCCGGCCAGAGGCGAGTCAGATTCTAACGACAGATGCCTCAGACATAGCTTGGGGAGCTCATCTGAATGGAAAGTGGATACAAGACAAGTGGCCTGCCAGACTACAGCATCTACATATCAACATGAAGGAGATGTTAGCAGTCCAGTTTGCATTAATGGCTTTCAAGGAGTTACTTCTTCCAGGGCAGGTGTTGATTCTAACAGACAACACAACTGTCATGTGGTACATCAACAAACAAGGGGGAACACATTAATACCCTCTATGCAGGCAAGCAATGATTTTATGGGAGACTGCGCTCAGCTTGCAACTAACTCTTCAGGCAAGGTTTCTGCCGGGAGCACAGAACTCCTTAGCAGATGTGTTAAGCAGACAAATCATGGATCCCCACGAGTGGAAACTGGATCTTCATGTATTTCGGAAATTGACAGTGTCATGGGGAACTCCAGACATAGATCTGTTCGCTTCTCCACTAAACCACCAGCTGCCAAAGTTTTGCACAAAAAGGTTTCATCACACAGCTTGGAAAGTGGATGCTCTTTCTTTCAGTTGGAAAAATCTTCATGTGTATGCCTTTCCACCTCTGCCTCTTCTCCCAAAGGTACTCCTAAAGGTCAGACAAGACAAGCCAAGGATGATTTTAATAGCTCCAGATTGGCCTCGGCAACACTGGTACCCATTACTGAGGAGTCTGGTAAGGAAGCCTCCATGGCCTTTACCTTTGATTCCACACCTGTTGTCTCAGAGGGACGGTCATCTACTCAATGTCAAGCTTCACTCTCTTCATCTAACAGCCTGGCATATTCTATTTGGAAACACAGCAGGTCTCAACTTCCTCAAGTTTTAAATGTGATTATGGAAGCCAGAAGACCTAGTACAAGGAAAGTGTACGCAGAAAAATGGAAGAGATTTTTATTTTGGAGTGCAGCAAAGAATTTGGAGGTTTCTGAGCCTAATTTGAGTGTGGCTCTTCAATATCTTACTGAGTTATTGGACAAAGGTTTGTCTTTCTCTTCCATTAAGATTCATGCTGCAGCAATTTCAGCTCACTATGATTGTGACCCACCATTGTTTTCTCATCCTTTGTTCAAGCAATTTCTTAGAGGGGCAAAGAATGTAAGACCCCCACGTAGAGCTCCTACTCCTGCTTGGGATCTCAATTTTGTGTTGGAGAAACTTACTCTACAACCTTTTGAGCCTCACGGCTACTGCTGAATTGAAATACTTGTCATGGAAGACTGCTTTTTTGTTGGCCATTACTTCTGCAAGAAGGGTTTCTGAATTGCAGGCCCTTATGGCGGTTGAGCCTTTTTTTGATTTTCCATAAGGATAGGGTATCATTACGTACTAATCCTTCCTTTATGCCTAAGGTGGTTTCTAGTGTGGCTTTAAACCAAACTATTCATTTGCCTACTTTCTATGCAGATCCCCAAAATAAGGGGGAAAAGATTTTGCACACTTTAGATGTACACAGGCAGTTGCGTTATTATTTAAGCAGGACTAAGGATTTTAGGCAGTCTCAGCAGTTGTTTGTTTCTTTTGCTTTGAGTTCTCAGGGCAAGCCTGTGTCAAAACAAACTATTTCTAAGTGGATTGGGTTTTGCATTGCATTTTGTTATTCCCATCATGGCAAGGAGATTCCAGCTGGGATTAGGCCTCATTCCACTAGGGCTACTGCCACTTCTACAGCATTTCTAAGGGGGGTGGCAACTAAGGATATTTTGGAGGCAGCTAATGGGAGTTCAGTGCATACTTTCTCTAAGCATTACCACCTTCCTCTCTACTCTAAATCTAGGGCTGGTTTTGCCACAGCTATTTTGCAAGGCATGTTGACAGCTCCTGCTTCTTTATGATTTGCCAGCCTCCCTTACCTCTGCTTTGGGATTCTACCCAAGTGTTAGGACTGCAGCAATGTGGAATGAAGAACATAGTACAGTTTTGTACCTACCATAAATGTAGATGTTCGAAGATCCACATTGCTGCAGTCCAATTTACCCTCCCTCCTTCCCCTCTGTGTTTAGGGGTGGTTGTGTGGGTGGGGTTATACTCTTGTAAATTTGTATATATTGTACATATATTTGGTGCAGGAGTGTTTGGTGTTTTTTGGTTTTGGCCTTATCTTTTTAGGGTCTTCTGACATCTGGGGCAAGAAAAGACTGAGGATATGACGTCGGTCATGCGCATTTGTACCCTGACGTCCTGACGTCAGACTAATGCGCCTTGACCGACGTCAGCCATATACTTTGGTATTCGGGCCGACTGGGACAGCGGACTACCCAAGTGTTAGGACTGCAGCAATGTGGATCTTCGAACATCTACATTTATGGTAGGTACAAAACTGTACTTTTTTCTCCCTGGGCCTCCACTGAAAAATGGCTTCTGCTCAGTCTGACTAACCTGGTCAACAAATGTCAAATAAAATGAATAAATAAATTCTGACGCAAAAGGGTGGATGGTCTTCCTAATCCCTTTTTCACAGGAGTCAGTGTTCCTGAAGGCATTCGGGGCAGGCCCATCTACATCCTGGGTGACCCCATCGGTGGACATGCTCATTGACCTCATCACCCACTGGGCTTGAAAGGAGCCTGACATGACAAAACCAATTCCCAAATGTGCAGATAAATATCTTAGCCCCCCCCCCCCCAAGCGTCCACCCCTTTTGGAATAAAGATGTCCCAGTTGATGCCATTGTGTTTTCGGCAGCCACCAAAAAGGAGTTAGTGGAGTTCCACTGTTCATCCCCCAAACAAGGACTCTCGGGCTTTGGACAGGCATGTGAAGCGAATGTATGCCTCAACCACCTTCTCGTTGAGAGCACTGAATTACTTGGCACATTTCACACACCTTCAGAGATTTGATTAAGGAAATCTAAACCTCTCTGACGCAGTCACTGTTGGAGGAAGATCTCCTCAGCTGACCACTATGTCTTCTAAAGCTAAATCCTTGATGAGGTTAATCTCCTTTGTTGCAGAAAGTACCTCATGAGTGGCTGGTTCAAGCATTGCCTTAGAAAATATGCCTGAATGAGTCTTTGTGGGTTTGTGGAACCCTTTAAGGCATTGTTCATTAACTCCCCTTTTGATGGTTTTTCAGTTGTATGGGACCTCAGTTAAAGAAACCCTTAACCACAGTGAACCAGAAGGCCAAATCCTATCTGCTGTAGGGATCAAGTCCCCCCCCCCCCCCCAATGGTCCTTCTCCAGGAACCAATGGAGTGCGAAGAAAATGTGGTTCCTTAAATCCCAAGGGCCCTTTACTGATTTGCAGGATGAATCCTCCTCTTGTGGCAGGAGGAGGGAATTCAATGGAGGACACTTTCCCAGAGGTAGAGGGGGTCTTCAAAATCGGGGCTTCAGAGAACCCTTCTCTGAAAGGTCCTACCAGTGCTCATGAAGTGCTGCCAGACTGTCCTACTCTGGAGGCAGTTGGAGGCAGACTTTCTTTACACCCAGAAGCCTGTACAAACATAACAAGTGATGTGGGTGTTAAATATAATTTCCAAAAGGTACTATATTCCCTCTTCCCTTCCTCCTTCCAGTTCCAGCAGTTGTCTCCCTGATGTGCCACCCAGTCAGAGGGAGAAAGTGGCCTTCTAGAAGTTCAAAAACTTCTAAACAAGAGTCATCCAGCAGGTCCACACTGAGTAACAAGGGTGCAGAACTTATTCGTGCTCCTTTTTGGTGCTAAAGAAGACAGGGGACCTATAACCCATCTTAGGTCTGAGCAATCTGAGTATGTTTGTAAGGAAATCAAAGTTCTGCATGGTTATGGTGCAGTCCATTCTGCTGCTGCTGTGCTGCAAGGACGACTGGAAGTGCTCTGTAGATCTCCAGGACATATGCTATCATATCAAAGTAGACAGGTGCTCCAGGAGTTATCTGCACTTCTGGCTGGGGACCAATCATTACAAATTCAGAACACTGCCCTTTGGCCTCATCATTTCCCCTGGATGTTCACCAAATGCATGACAGTGGTTGTAGCTCATCTCTGTCTGCAGGGATTCCAGATGTTTCCTTACCTAGATGATTGGTTCCTGACAACACCCACAAGGCATCAGCTACTACAAGCTATCCAGTTTGTTACATCTGTTTCATCACCTGGGGATCACAGTAAATATGGTGAAATCCAAGATGACTCCAGTACAGGGTACAGAATTCATAGGGAAGCAGCTGAACCCAACAACACAATAGCACCCCTTCACCCTCAAAGAATCTTATCCCTGAGACAGCAGGTTCAACTCTTATTAGACACTCCAAATCCACCAGCACGACTGGTCATCATGGCCTTGAGATCTATGTCAGCTGCCATTCTTTTGGTTCCCCTGGCCAGGTTCTTCATGCAAGTTTTCCACTGGACCCTAATGGTACAGTGGTCTATTCAATGCCATCCTCTGTGAGCTCCAGTCAGGTTCACTCCAATTTTCAGGTGCCATCTCCAGTGCTGGAGCTTTATGGACGACCTCCATCTCGGAAAGCCATTCATTCTTCCCACTCCTTCGACCACAGTGACCATGGATGCCTCCTTGTTGGGGTGGGGGAGCATTACCAGGGAAGGATGGTTCAAGGCACGTAGTCAATGATAGAGACCAAATTGCACATGAATGTTCTGGAGATGAGGGCGGTCCTCTTCACATTGCAAGCCTTTCAGGACTGCCTGCCTCTGGGAACAATTGCAGTTATGACAAACAATATTGTTGTGGTTTGGCACATCAATAAGCAGGGTGAAACCCGTTCTTACCTGTTGTGCAGGGAGGCCGTGAGGGTTTGAGAATGGGCGATTTCTTCAAACCGCTTTCTCATTGCAATGCATATCCCAGGGGAATCCAACTTTCTTGTGGACAGACTCAGCAGATCGATTTTGAGTCTGTACGAGTGATCCCCGAACCAATCAGAAGTGGAGCAAATATTCAGCCATTGGGACCAGCCTTGCTGCGACCTGTTTGCCTCTCCCTTAAAAAAGTACAGCAGGTACTGCACTCTGATCTCTCCTTTGGGGGAGTCACCCAGGGATGGTCTAGTCCACGACTGGCCCTCGGGTCTCCTCTTTGCTTACCCATCTATTACCCTGATACCCAAAGTTCTTCAGAAAGCCAACAGGTTGAAGACAAATCTTATCCTCATTGCCCCTTATTGGTTTCATCAGGTATGGTTCCCCTTCCTGCAGTCTCATTGCAAGTATCCTCCATGGGTACTGGAGGCCAAACATGATCTGATATTTTGCCCATCAGAGCGCCAGTTCCCCAATGTACGATCCCTCAAACTGACCCCTTGGTTTCTCCACTTCCAGTGAGCTTACAAAAGTCCAGGCTAGCTTTCCCGGTCCAGAAAATCATTCTTGCTTCCCAAAAGTCCTCCACCAAGAAAGTATGTTGTAGCAAATGGAAATTTGTGTGTTTAATGCAGAAAAAAAGTTCATGTTATACTTTGGGGCAAGTAATTAAAGGGCTTTGATCATGATGTTAATCTGATCAGTAACCTCACATTTCATTATGCAAGAGTTTACTGCCAAGAAGGCTAGGTTCAGGGACTTTATCAAACACCAAGGCCTCACTTGGCATAGACTTGGAGGCCATTTAGAGGAAGGATGTCAAGTTTAAGAGCTTATAGCTGAGGGCTTCTGTGATGGTTTGGAACAGGGAGGTTTGAAGTGTGAGGAAAAGATGCATAGAATACATATATAAAGGGTAGTTTTATAAGGCGAAATGTGGATAAGATAGACAAAGATTTAGCTCAGCTATCTCACAACACTGACTTTGGAAAAACAGATGCATCTGTTTGAGTACTGAATGTGCAGCTTTTGCAAGACAGTATTAATGCAGCACACAAATGGATGTTTAGGTGTCTTATTTGGAGTAAATTCTTGGCTATTGTGACCTGACTGATGACCATTCCAAATTCTTCTATTGTATGTGCACAGCTGCAGTGTGACAATCGAGACTAGCTTCCCACAGTACAACATCAGTTGAGTAGTATGATCATTGTCATTACTGGTGTTTGTTCCTGGTTGTAGATCTGAAACAGGGAGTGTGTGCTCAGTCATTTCACCTCTGCATTAAAATTTATTTTATTTATTTATTTTATTTGTCCTTTGTTAACTGGGTTGGCCCACTGGGCTTGGTGGCCCATTTTCAGTGGAAACCCATGGAGAAAAGCTCCATATAAAGAAAAACAAGTTACGTAAGTGTACAGCAATACTATAATCATTGGAATAAAAGAAATGAGATGCAAATATCTACAAAGGTATACAATATATACATATGTGATATAGAAGATTTAATGTACATAGTATCATGAAGTCGTTAAATAAGGACAATCAACAATTAAAAGGTGGATATAAAGGTAACAAGTAAATATGTGATCTAGAGAAAATGGGTGGGTTATAGTTAGGTGGGGTGGTGACAGGTACAAGATGGACAGTTGGCCAGGTAACTCTTCAGTTCTCTTTTGAAAATATTGGGAGAGTGGATAGAGTGTAGATGGTTAGGGAGCTTGTTCCATATTTGAGATATAGAGCATTTGTAGAGTAGTTTACCTATGGTTTTATTGGGTCTGTAGGTGTCCAGTAGGTTTTGGTCATTACTGAGGAGGGATTGAGAAGGTTTGTAAGGGGATAAGAGGTTATATAACGAGGGGCAGTTGGCAGGTTTATATTAGTAAGGAATGTGTCATTTGAAGCTGAGATGGTAGTAGAAGTTGGGGGCATTCAAGCCATTGGAATTGTTCAAGGGCAAGGCAATGGTGAGATTTATATGGTAGGTTGCTGGCAAATCTAGCTATCATGTCTGATTGAGTTTAGTTAGGTTTGCTTGGAGGTGGATAAAAATAAGGGAGGCATAGAGAAGGCAAGGGAGGAGGTAGGCTTGGGCAAGGGAGGTCCTACAAGCAATAGGTAAGAATTTTTTTTCTGTACAACAGTCCATGTTTTTGGTTGGTCTTTTTTATGGACTGTTGTATGCGAGTGTCAAGTTTCAGATGATCATTAATAGTGACCCCCAGCAGTTTGGTATGAGAGTCAGCATGAATTATCATGTTATCTAGGGAAGAGAGAGAGAAGGATGTCATAAGACTTGCCATTGATTTTGGGAGAAAGAGTAGTAGCTTGGGGGTTTTTGTGTTAAGGATGATTTGATTATTGATTAGCCAGTGTTCACTCGTGTTGAAAGAGGTTTGTGTCTGGGAGGGGAGGTCAATAGTGTTGTTGGAGAGGGTGATGAGTAGAGTCGTCTTTGTATTGGATTAGTGTAGATGGTTCAGCAAGCGGAGTGAAGGTTATCAGTAAAAATATTAGAGAAGAGGGCCTAGGATGGATCCTTGGGGAACACCTGTGTAGGTAGGTAAGAAGGGAGAGCAAGTGGAAATTCATCTTACAGATTGCTGCCGGTTAGTAAGACAGCTAGAGAACCAGTTAATAGTGGAAGCAGAGAGGTTTAGTTTGGTTAGTTTAAGAAAATAAGCTTTTACACATTCTAAATGAGTAAAGTGTAAAAGATTTTGCTGCTGGTTTAATACTAGAAGAATTTTTCAGTAGTTATTAATAAGAAAAAAAAAACAAATGAATTGCCATTCAGAGGTAAATCACACCCTGCTATTAACTGTGGATCTTCTAAGCCACTCCTGATCAATGTTTTCAGTCACATGCATAGGTGTAGTCGGTAAAGAACCTGCAGCAGTTGCTGTTTTGGTTGGATGAAGGGCAAGTCCCTACAATCTGCTTACAACTTCCAGTTAAAGTTTATATATGTAAATTTGTTGAGATAGAGGGGGTGAGTACCATCCTCCTCCTGATGCATTCCTTATCGAGAAGAGGAAGATGGAGAATATGAAAAACATACAAATAAGTATGAGGACACAAGCCTCCTGAAGATCATTTCATTTAGATTTTAAAATTAATTGGAGTTCAGCAACTGTGCAAGTTGAAGACTACTGGCTAATGGTAGTTCTGTACCTTGGAATTTATTTGTATGAATGTTCTTCATTACAGGGTTTCTTGCCAGTGCTGGAGATGATTTAGTTGGCTGCCTTATGTGCTGTGGGAAAAAGAAAAATTTAAAAGAACTGCCATTTTATTTGGCAAGAGTTATCCTGCTGAATTCTGCTTCTTGGAGGTGTCACTGACCATGTTACAGTAGAGAGAGTTGATTATCCAAACTAAATGGGACCTAGGGTAGTTTTGATAATTAAACATATAAATGAACCAGTTAAAAAAACTTCTAAAATCTTGTTTTTTTTTCCCTGCGTGCAGGAATACACTTCAACCATTCAGTGATGCCAGTGGACAGTGAAGAATATTTTTCACACACATGCTGGCTACAAGCTCAAAAGCATGCTCATGCAAATACGTATAATGTTTACATATTCAGACTTTGATTTTTCCTACCTGAAAACTTTGGGAGGCTGGTTCTGATAATTGATGTTTTGGATAATCGAAACTCTAATGTATCATTATCTCTCTGTTTTAACCTGAGTTCATTATGTAAGTAGATGTACATAAAAGTAGGTGGTCATTTCTGTTTTACTTGAGGTTTTACTTTATCGTTTTAAGTTTTATTCATTTGTTACCTATACAACGTGATATGGTGCAGGTTTCCATTGTATGTCTGAAAAGGTAGCACATGCCTGGATTTAGTGACTTGCCAGGGACATGTAGTACGATGGTGGAGACTGACAGACTCAAACCTAGGACTGTAGGATGAAGATTATTGCTTCCTAGTCTCAATATTTTGAGCTATAATGTTAGTCTTTTTGTAATAGGCCCTTTGTTAGCAACCCCCAAATATCTGCTGTGACAGAAACTGACATGTCTGCTGGATGATTAGTAAGATTATAACTTATCCCAGTTTCTTATGGTGGCTGGCTGACATTTTGCAGTTTTTATAATTTTAGGTCACTTTTAGTACAAGGATTGCTCCCTGTGCCCTTAGCATAACGACACAGCTATGATGGTAATTTAGGAGGTAAAGCCTGTGTAATAATGTCCAGTGGTTTCTTAACTATAGTGTATTAATTAGGACCAGTACAACAGTTTTTTCACATTCTTCATCATCAAAAGAGTGCGAGACAAAATCACCATTTTAGTTAACTGTGATCTCCTTGGAAAAGGTCTCAGCTTTTTTTTAAAGTTGCAAATCATACACAATACAATTATGACTGCATTTTTTGAAAAACTTCCTTATAATGGGTGAATTTACTTTCATTTGGGTCCCTAAAGTAGATTACTTGGTGTAGAACTTCATAGCCAAGTGCAGGAACCCTTTACTAAAGTTCATAGGTGTTTACTAGGCTAATGACCACAAGTGCCTTTTTAAGCCTAGCCATGCATCCGGAATCTCTAACAAGTTCTGACACCCTTGATAAGTGTAAGCATGGGCCTGGGAGATGAACCATTTACAGGTTACCTGTTTGCATTAGAGACATAGGTGCCAAACCAGGGATGAATTTCCGGTTTCCCATCCAGTTGTCCAAGTTGCACTTGAATTGGGTTAGGGAGGAGCTCTGCTTCACATAGATGGGGCGCCTGTACCATAGATAGGGTAGTCTCTGGGATACATGCCTATCTATTCAGCAGGTCCTATTTATATCACAGGCAAGGTTTAAGTATTTAGAACTGGTAATTCTGGTAGTTTGTTTTGTGGATATGCAAGAGGTCCATCAGAATGGGGTCTGACAATCCCCTGTATGCCAGGCATAGATCTCCCCTCAAAGGCCTGTAGGAGACAGAATACAGGAATAGGGTCTTGAGGCAGTCAGCATAGGACATATTACTTATGCCCTGTATTCTTTTAGTGAGGAACCTCTGTGTGCGTTCCAGTTGTTGGATATGCATGGTTAGGTACATACCAAAGGGGGCACTGTACTCGGTGATATGTCTGAATGCTGAATACAGTGGAACAATGACTTCTTTGGCCTTGGATGGCCATACTTTTGTTTATAAGTTGCACATCATAGAATGATTTCCTCACCACCGAAGACATGTGATGATCAAAGGCTAGATTACTATCTGTGTGTCCCTAAGTCCCTGACTACTGGGTCAACTCTAAGGAGTGTGTTGTCAATATGATAGTTACCAGGGATGGATGATTTTCCAAAGGATGCTATTATGCATTTCTTGACATTTAGTTTTAGTCCACGTCTCTGACACCAGTCGTTTGTCTGTCAGGCCCTCCTGGAGAACATTTGAATCAGTATGAGATTCAATGACCCCTCCTAATTTGCAATCATCTGCAAATTTAGTCAGCCAGAGACCACTGACATTGGCCTTGACTTCTGAGAAGTAAATGCCAAAAAGGAGCGGTCCAAGGACTGATCCCTGAGGGGCACCACTTGTGACTGGCCTCTTTGTCGAGGTGAACTCCTCAATTCTAACTTCCTGGGTCCTGTCTGTGAGCCACTTAGCTATCCATTTGATGACAATAAGGGTTTGTACCTTGCCTAGAGTTTATCAACAATGCCCGAGTGGGGTATTGTGTCAAATGTCTTTGCCAGGTCAAGGTAGGCAGTGTGAACGATTTTGCCCTCATCCATTGCTTTGGTTACCTTCTCAAAGAAGTCCACCAGGTTGAGTAGGCATGATCTGCACTTGACGAAACCAAACTGGGTTGGGTCCAGTGTCTGGAGGTTTATTACATCTCTGTTGATCATCTCCATGATAATTCTTTCCATGGCTTTACGTACAAGACTAGATGTACTTTAAAGTTAAGTGGTAGGTAACTAACTAATATGCAGGCAGGCAAGAGGCATTGTAAAATGAAGAAAGTGGGTGCTTGTGTCCGTAGTAAGTAAGCAAAAGATTATTTTACTTGCACAAAGTGGTAGCGGGACTGGGATCTTTGGTGTATCATTAACAAAATTGATTGACAAACTTAATATGTACAGATAAAAAACACCAACGTAGTAGTACATAGATTGGTTACAAGTTCATGACATTGGTGTAAATAAATAAATGCAGAAAATATGTCTGTAGAAATCTTGGCTTTTTGATAAATGCAAGCAAACTGAAAATAAAGCATGCCGAGTGACAGTAGAGGAGGAGTAGTAACTTAACAGCCCTTTACTGTTGCCCACCTCCTGAGGGGAGTAAATTAACATCTGCATTCCCCCAATGAGTGGTTAAATGGGTTGGTGTTTCTGGTCTCCTGGTAGGTAAAAGGGGAAGTTTTTATTTGGCCTCCATGTGATTTGACTTTGAACTCCAGGTATAAATGGGTATTGTGTTTGGAGGAGGGTTCAAGCCAGTTAGAAAGATTCCTGCTGTACAGAAAATGATGAGGCTTTGGACCATCTTGGTGGGATTTTTGTGGAATTCAGGTCAGCTAAGGAATTTCAGGGAGCTTTGGCATTGGAGAGAAGAGTGATGAACAGGGGCAGCTGTGTATCAGTTTGCTTGTACGGACTGCTGATTGTTTTTTCCATTTAATTTGTTTGTGTTTTCATATATGAATGGGATTTTGTAAACATGGAACTTGGTTCAGTGTTCACTGCTGATTTGTTAGCTAGTGCATCAGTAGGTGAAAAAAGAAAAAAAAAACTAGAAGATTAATATTGTTGATAAAACTAATGTAAAGTGATTTTTCTGAAAAATATCAGTTTGATATAAGATATGTATGAATCAGGTGGTCTGTTTTACGTGATTACTTTTAGAGGAGAAAATGCTATTGATGTTGATGAAACAGATTTGGATTAAAGATCCCTATAGGCCTCCGTTTTCTTTTTGTTAGTGCTTATGGGCTTTCTCATTGCTTCCCATACCTTGAGACAAGTCTCTCCACTTGCCTATTTATGTATCACTTTGTGCTTTGCAGGCAAACTCAACTAGTAGAAGTAACATCTAAGTAAATGTAGCCTTACAGTGCATGGACGGATGAATTTCCTTCTGCTTCTGTTTGTCATGTATTTACATTAGCATTTTTTTAGTTTCTTTGTATTGTTTTTGTCTTTAGTAATTTGAGATCCACTGCACTTTACCTGATTGTTGTTTTTAGCATGTGATTTTTAGCATGTGTACTGTTGTTTTTGTGTGCACTGTTTTTAACCAGCGAATGAATTTGGAATAAATAATTATCTGAACGTGCCTTTCCAGGGTATTAGTTTTAAATGAATGTATACTGTTATATCTCTTGTCATTTTGTTGGCCTTCCTGTTTTAAATGTGGACTTAGATGTGCAAATTGGTAGTAACCGCTCCATGTAGTGTTTGAATAGTTATTACCCTCAGTGCTGTGTGCAATTTTTCATGGTTAGTAGCCCATGCAGATGTAGGATTATTACTCATTATATTCCCCTGCATCCCATTCTACATCAATGCCAGTGCATTCACTTTGTAAGTTCATGTATTTTCAGAAGTGTGTTCCAGTTCACTTTATGCACAAAATGGATTCTGTCCCATTCTGTGAGGTCATTTAAAGATTGCTGGGATCTGTGGCAAATTGATTCACATTTGTGAAGGCACTTGTGTCTCCATTTTGCTTGTGTGCGTGCTTTCCTTTTCTCTTTTAGATGGATTTCCGCTGTGACTGGCTTGCAGAGTGGAAACACCCAATACATTTATGAGATACTTTCACACTAATTCCTTACTCTTAACTTTGCAACTGCGATTGAGTGTCTGTCTGTTGCACCTCTTATGTATCATATGTTAGAAGCTTTTAAACTTTTGTATTTTAATAGAGCAACCAATGAAATAAAGAATCTGCAGTACCTACCTCGAACTAGTGAGCCTCGTGAAATGCTTTTTGAAGACAGGACTCGAGCTCATGCAGATCATATTGGGCAGGGCTTTGAAAGACAAACCACAGCAGCAGTTGGAGTCCTAAAAGCTGTAAACTGCGGGGAATGGTATGTAAACAGGACTCTGTTTTGCAGTAATTCCACTTTATTGGTGTGAGAGTTGCTTCTTCCATTTTAACAAAAATACATGAAGCATGGATGAGTTTACTATGAATAGTATTTACATTTTTGCATACTACGCATTCTGTATATGTGGTGCACTTCTTGTTTTAGCACTGAATTTAAATCTTCATGTAAGGCTAATCATGTCAGACAATCAGTATTTATAGTTAATGCTCAATAACTTGCCATTGTTAAGCATGTAAAGTCATGTATCACAAACTGTTTTATCTAGTCTTGATCCCCAGGTTGATTTAAAATTGCTCCTTAAACAAAACAACACACAAATTAGCAATTTATAATATAGTTTGAGATTGGTAATGAACTAACAATACTGACAATATTGTTGTATCACCACTATATTACAAATATAACAGTTGGATGAGTGGCTTTATAATTTATATTACAGTCAACTTTGTTTCTGCTTTTTATGTTTATGTCATCTTTATACTTAATTTCCATTGCAGAATCCTATACAACCCATTTTTTAACCAGTGAGTTCTGTTTCTGTTTCCTAATAGTTCACAGTTCATTAATTTTAATCTATAATATTTTTTTACCTCTCATCGATGGTTTGTTTTGTTATCCATTTTCTGGTTATGTTTTATATTAGTAACTGTCAGTACTTAAGATAGCAATCCTTTCACCTCTTGACAGTGTTTTGCACCAGCTCAGCAGGCACATTGTTGCACTGAGGGTAAATTGGCATAAAGGTCAGTTCATTTTTGTACTGAAGCAACTCTGTACATTCCCAAAATATATGATCCCAAGAACCTGTTTCTGAACTACCCTATCTCCAACATGCACCTCTGGTCTTTGGAAGCATTTTTGTCTAGTCTCATAGGATTTTGAAATATTTATGCAAACATTTTAGTGCAACAATTCTAGATGTTCATCATATTGATAACTGCTACGGTAGCTTTAGCTATGTGGGTTTTATCCTGCCAAGGATATGACAACTGGCTAGCTTCCAAAGCTTCAGGGCATCTCCCTTGCACCCAAATTGTATGGCACCTCAAGATGAGCTAACTAAAAGATGAGTTTGGACACCAAGCCCTTCACAGCTTTATTGCTGCTGAAGAGTATGCTTCTCTGAGGCTTTTGAAGATTGACTGCCTGCTTGTGCTTTTCCTTTGCTGGGCAGATACGTTCCCTTTCTGGAAAACAAACTTACATTCCATAATTTTTGTTAAGAGGAAAGTATTATTTTAAAGCTAGGGGTTTGTTTTAGTGGACTGTCAAGAGGCTGTACTGTACTTTTAAAATAGGAGTGCTTTTTTTTCCCTGTCAGTTTATAAATGTTTAAAGTAACTAAAAACCCTTTTTTCTGTGGAGAAATATCTTTATTTTGCATAAAATGATTTTTACTGTGTTTGTATGTGAAAAGTGTTACTACTAAAGATATTCAGTTTTTACCAGCATTTGCTGCTTGTTTTCCCCAGAAGAGGCAACATGTTCGACTTGACAGACAGTCTGTCAGTCCCACGGTCTGTCCTTCTTCCATCCACAAAAAGAAAAAAGTTAAGCAAACACCTTTTGCTTTAGTAGCAAATTGCAGTTTGCCTCAGCTGCAAGTGGATGACTCTGCTGTATCCATTAGTTGTACCTCAGACCATTCATATTTCATCCAGGATCCCTCTTGAGTATCATCTACAGCTACTGTGGACCAGGAAATGATCACATACTCTGTGGCTCTTGGGGGTCCCCTCAGTGGGCATGGGAGTCACCCTTTTCATTCCTGGGAGAGGGAACAGTAAAGCCTTCCCTGTTTTGTCAAAATGTTGTTGTATCTGTAGCAAAGCTGCGGTTACCATTAATAACACTGTTGGTGACATTTTTTTTCTTTCAAAAAGAAATGGAAAACTAAGCCTGTATGTAATCTTCCTTAAATTTCTGTAGATATGAATAGTTTACTGGGTCTGGCACAGGGTTTAATTCAGACTGTTGATCCTTCTTGTAAAATAGTTTCTGGTAAAAGAAAGAAAGATGTATCCTTTCCTGAAGAGATTCAAGATTCTGAATCTGGACAGGAGGATGAAAGGATAGATGCAAGGGTTTCTCATCAGATTTCTGATTCAAACTCAGGGGGAGAGCTCATTTTGTGACTGTCCCTCTGGGGGAGTCTCTTTCTCTGAGACTATTTCTAAAATGTGCCAGTGTTTTCAGTGGGAAGAGTACTGAGGTTTCTCAGTTCCTCTGAAAATACTGTGATCTGTCACAGAAGGAATTTCCAGAACCTGCACTTTTTCATCCTTCAGCTTTGGAAAATGCGTGTTATACTGCCTGCAGATGTTCATCGTGTTACACTGCTGCAGTCATTACACTTGGGTTATCTTGCCGTCAGGCAGTTCCCCAGTCGACCTGAGTTCCAGTCTTGGTCCGGCGTCGGTTGCTGTCACTTCTTCCCTGACGTCAGTGCCACAGGGATATATAAGATGCAGCCAACGCCATTTTCTCCAGTCTTTCTTGCTGCGCGGTGCCCGAAGCAAAAGCAGTTCGCAAGTGCCGGTCGGCCGTCTCCTGAGATTTTCATTCCGAATCCAGAACCGAAGTCTTCTACAAAGCTAAGTATCCCGTTGGGGAAACTTTTTCTTGCCTCAGACCGATGTCAGTAAAAGTTAATAACTGTATTTCTTGTGGGAAGCAAATACCTCATAAGGATTTCCATTCTTATTGTATCCCATGCCTAGGCCCAGACCACGACGTCACTGGTTGTCGGTTTTGTGCTAGTTTTAACAAGCGCACTATTAAATGTCTGTTTGATTTTGCCTGACATTATTTTGGCAGAAAATTCAATTACACCATGCCGTCGGAACTTCCGACGACCGGAATATATAAAAAGTGCAAAGACAAGGACAGGCATCTGAGGCCCAGAACTGATGAAGCCTCTTCTAGGCCAGTCACCGGTTCTCTGGTTTTCAGCGAGGCGCCTTCGCAGCCCCTGACAACCGCTTCTTTAGAACCACAGGCTGCCTCTGACTCCCACGTGGAGATGGCTGGACCTTCGGACGCACAAGATTTTCAGCCTACCGAAACTAACCCTTCAGTAGCTGAACAGCCCGTAGCTTCAGAGGGTGTTTTCAGACCTACTCAGTTAAGCATTAAATCTTCTGCTAAGCCTAAACCTCCTTTAAAAACAAAGAAACAAATACAGCATTCCCCAGGACAGGCCTCCATGCCTAAGAAACAAATGCTCAAAATGGCCGAAGCCCTAATCGCTCTGATCAGGGGGGTCCCATCCCCTCCTGATAAAAGGCCTAGACAGGATGCAGACTATGACTCATTCGACCAGGTATCCATCTCTTCAGATTCATCCTCAGACCTGGGATACTCTTTACCCCCTTATGAGGATTCTGATGCTGAGGAATCTATTCCATCAGCCTCTCCGCCTGAGGACTACTCCTTTGGGGAAACCTTACATACTGTGAGGGAGCATTTCCATTGGGAGGGCCAGGATTACTCAGAATCCAAGAAAAGGCTTAGAGACATCCTCTTACTACCTCAACACAGACCCCTTGCTATTCCGCCAGTGTTAGATATTGTGGATGATGTGTATACCGAATCTAGCTTAAATCCTGATTCTTTACCTCCAGCCCCAGCTAAGCCTGACAGATACTACAGAGTCCCTGACTCTCACAAATTTCTTTATAAAAGCCCTGTTGCTGACCCTGAAACTATTTCTCAGGGCCCCAAAGGAGTTAAGGCCTCTTCAGCAAAGAATCCAGTCCCCTCTGATAGAGATTCCAGAGCATTAGACAGATGGGGGAAGAAAGTACATACATCCGCAACTTTAGCAATGAGGGCCTTAAATTGCCAGTTTCACATGCTAAAATATCAGCAATATTTGATGTCTCAGTTGAAACAAAAAATGCTTCCAGACTCAGATCCTCCTAATTTAAGGAAATGCAGGATTTATTGCATGCAGCTGAACAAGTGGGAAAACATACTTTGCAATGTGGATTTGATTCTTTAGAGCAGCAGTTACAGGTTCTGTCATTAGAAGACATGCTTGGTTAAAAGAACATACGTTACCAAATCATGTTAAAGCAAAACTATTGGATGCACCTTTGCAGTAGGATGTGTTATTTGGAGTAAAAGCAGAAGAGGAATTAAAGAAAATGGAGGATAAGGCAAAATATATGCAAACGGTGAAGGATTTCTTACAGGTTCAGCTTCCTCGATTTAGCAGAAATTGGCCAACAAAGAATTGGTCCTTTCCAGTTAGACAGACCTCAAAGGGGCAGATACAGATGTCCAAGAGGTAGAGGTCAACCACAAGGTCCTTACAGGCCTCAACAGTGGGGTGCATCAGCCCAGAAAGAAGGGGAAGACAGGCCTCAACCATATAAAAAAACAGTCCCAATGACTTCCCACTACAGCTGCCAAACAGTTTTCTCTTGGCAGCCCCCTTGGGAGGAAAACTGGCACTTTTCTATCACAATTGGCATATGATCACCAAAGACAAATGGGTTCTCAACATTGTATCTCAAGGTTACAGGTTCCACTTTCACACTCTGCCAAGGTTAAAAGGAATGCCAAATCTGCTACCAAATCAATGGGCAGAGGCTCAAAAACAAATTACAGCACTCATGGACATGAGCTATTCAAAAGGTACCACCACAGGAGCAAGGACAAGGATTTTACTCGACTCTTTCTGGTTCCCAGAAAGGACAAAGCCTGGAGGCCCATTCTGGATCTTTCTTCTCTAAACACTTACCTGGATGTTCCAAAATTCAAAATGTTGACACTACAGCAGCAGCTTCCCATTCTGGACAAGAAAGCTTTACTTGTAACCTTGGACCTCAAGGAGGCATACCTGCATGTCCCTATCAGACAAAACTGCAGAAGATACCTCAGATTCATAGCTGGTTCAGTGCACTACCAATTCTCTGCACTGCCCTTTGGCTTATCTACTGCGCCCAGGGTCTTAAAGTGCCTGGCACCAGTAATTGCATTTTGCAGACAGAAAGTAATTCAAATTTATCCATACCTGGACGACTGCCTGATTCAAGCAGAGAGCAAGGACATTCTTCTAAAGCATCTGGCATTCATAAAAAAGTTATTAAGTTGCCTAGGGTACACAGTAAACGAAAAGAAATCAAAACTAGTGCCCTCACAAGAGATAATATTCCTGGGTTCCAGCTTGAATACAACAGCCCAGATGGCTTATCTCACGCCAGACAAGCAAGGACAACTAACTTAATATTTTCAATTGATGGCAACAAGAACCCAACTCCCTGCAAGAAAAATTCTGCAGGCCTTGGGTTACATGGCATTTTGCATACTACTAATTCCATATGCCAAACTGCATATGAGGAAACTACAATGGTACCTAAAGAGTGTCTGGTCTCAACACTGTCAAAGTGTGGAAACAGTAATACCACTAATTCCTTGCCTTCAACAGGAGTTTTGATGGTGGGCTCAAGCTTGTCACCTCAACAAGGGACAGCCTTTCTCTCAACCCACAGCCAGGCAAACACTGACAACAGATGCATCGGATTACGCCTGGGGAGCACACATGGCAGGAAAATGTATTCAGGGCAAGTGGCCTGCAGAACAAAGGCATCTTCACATCAACCAAAAAGAGTTGCTAGCTGTACAAAATGCCCTTATAGCTTTCAAGGACCTTCTGCATCCAGGACAACTACTACTAAAGACAGACAACACCACAGTTATGTGGTACATAAACAAGCAAGGGGGCAGTCACTCTTATCCCCTCTGCAGACAAGCCATGACCTTGTGGAACACAGCACTAACCTATCAAGTTCATCTGCAAGCACAATTCCTGCCAGGAGAGAAAATCACACTGGCAGACGACTTAAGCAGAAACATCAGGGATCCCCATGAATGGGAATTGAATCCACAAATATTCAGAATGATAACACAAAAATGGTGGAGCCCAGGCATAGATCTGTTTGCATCTCCAATGAACTGCCAGCTACAGAAATTCTGCACAAGGACTTACCATCCACAAGCATGGAAAGTGGATGCCCTCTCATTCAGCTGGAAAAACCTACAAGTATATGCTTTCCCACCACTACCTCTCCTTCCAAAGGTACTCATAAAAGCCTGGCAAAAAGAGCCAAAGATGATCCTGATTGCCCCAGACTGGCCATGCCAGCACTGGTACCCAGTCTTAAAGAACTTAGCACAAGGACCACCCTGGATTTTGCCTCAAATCCCACATCTTCTGACTCAGCGCAACAATCAGATACTTCACAGCCAGCTAAAGACTTTAAACCTGGCTGCATGGAAGATTCCTTAGTCAAGCAAGCAATGCCTCTCTCCAAAGCTGTTATGGATGTCATTCTAGAGGCCAGAAAAACTAGTACCAGGAAAGCCTATTTGGATAAATGGAAGAGATTCTTTGCCTGGAACCAGGCTCACAGCTTTGACCCTCTTGTCCCAAATATTCCTCCGATACTACAATATTTAACTGAGATGCTGGACAAAGGCCTCTCCTTTTCATCCATCAAGATCCACGCCTCTGCCATCTCTGCTCATTACAACACGGATCCACCAATTTTCTCTAATCCCTTGCTAAAACAGTACCTCAGAGGGGCTAAAAACATAAGGCCGCCCCATAGAGCACCTACTCCAACTTGGGACCTCAACTTTGTGTTGGAAAAATTAACTTTACCTCCTTTTGAGCCAGCTAACACAGCAGATTTAAAATATATCTCTTGGAAAACTGCTCTGCTCCTAGCAATAACATCAGCTCGAAGAGTTTCAGAATTACAGGCACAAATGGCAGTGGAACCTTTCATCATTTTCCACCAAGACAGGGTGTCTTTAAGAACAAACCCTACTTTTATGCCAAAGGTGGTATCAAGTGTGGCTCTAAACCAAACTATTCACTTGCCAACTTTTTATCCAAATCCACAGAATAAAGGGGAAAGACTACTACATTGTTTGGACATACACAGGCAGTTACGCTTTTACTTGGACAAAACCAAAGCTCTCAGAAAAACTGAGCAATTATTGGTAGCATATGCTGCAGGCGCACAGGGAAAAGCCATTTCAAACCAAGCTATTTCAAAATGGATAGGACACTGTATACGTTTCTGCTATATACACCATGGGAAACCTGTACCTAACAGCATTAGATCTCACTCCACCAGGGCAAAAGCCACTTCAACTGCCTACCTCTGAGGAGTACCTACCAAGGACATTTTGGAAGCAGCAACTTGGAGTTCTGTACATACCTTCACCAAGCATTACCATCTGCCTCTATACTCTATATCCAGAGCTGGCTTTGCCACTGCAGTGCTGCAGGGCCTTATAGCCAACCCTAATGCCTTACAGAACCAGCCACCCTACCTCAACTTTGAGATTCTACCCAAGTGTAATGACTGCAGCAGTGTAACACGATGAACATAGTGCAGTTTTGTACCTACCATAAATGTAGATGTTCGAGTGTATACACTGCTGCAAGTCCAGGTTACCCTCCCTCCTTCCCCTCTTACTTGCTGGTATGTACCTATGTCTTCCACCCTTTACTACCTATGGGGAGTATTTGCTGGTAACTGAAAGTTGTTGATTGCTTTCCTTATGTATGTTTTATTAGCAATTTGAATTGCCTACATTTTTGGGGGCACCTGACATCTGGGGCAAGAAAAACTGAAGAAAATGGCATCGGCTGCATCTTATATACCCCTGTCACACTGACGTCAGGGAAGAAGCGACAGCAACCGACGCCGGCCCAAGACTTTGGAACTCAGGCCGACTGGGGAACCGCCTGACGGCAGGATAACCCAAGTGTAATGACTGCAGCAGTGTATACACTCGAACATCTACATTTATGGTAGGTACAGAACTGTACTTTTTCCTGACAGTTAGCCAGCTGCCCCTATAAAGGCAGGTAAGATGTGTATAAAGTTCCTCAATCTTTACGTTTTTATATACTCTTCCCAAGGCTCATCCAGCAGCTATAGCTTTATTTAGTCCTGCTTCTGAGCATTTAGTTAATTCCAATCCTACTGTCTCTGGCAAGGATAGGGAAGATTTGTTGATAAGTATGGGGAAAAAGTGTATGCTTCTGCAAATTTTGATTGTCAGAATTTTGGTTTGTCAGTTTCATATTGTTCTGAGTAATTGTGAATGTATGAGGAATGTTTATCTGCAGTTTCTTCTTCTGTGGAAACATCTGCTTTAGTTTGATTTCTTCTGCTGTTCAAGTCACTACTCATTGTTTACAATGTATGCGTGACTCTGATACTTCTTCAGGGGTTATGGCCACTGGTGCTATTTTGAGGAGGTTCGCATGGCTGCATTCTCAGAACCTCCCAGATGTGTTAAAAAAAAAAAAAAAAAAGATTTTTAAATTCTTTGGATAGAAGTCTAGCTCGTGGCTTGTCGGCTACAGAAGTCATCAAAAGTTGATGAAAGGAGTAAGCTGATACAGGGAATCTCAGATTTTTCAGCCCTCCTTTTCCGGATTTCCCAAGGGATTCTTAAACTTCTCATCCAATTTTGGTAAGAAACAAAATACAGATAAACACATGCTTAAGGGTAAATGGCAAGGTTGTTCCAAGAAGAATTCTGGAAACTCACAAAACCAAAGACAGTCTCATAAGTCAGAGTGACTGAGAGACTTTGTTCCACCTTCAGCCCTGTCAGCCCCCTTTTTCCTTATAGAAACTCTGAATCTCTACTTTTCGGTTTGGCAGCAGTTAGTTTCAGACAAATGCATACTGAAGACCATTCATCAAAATATGCATGAGTTTAGAAAGATTACTGTTAATCCACTGATCTGTAAGTAGTTGAATTCATTTGATCTTCAACCTATGGGTTTTGGATCCAAATTGGATCCAACATGGCCGCATTTTCCAGCTACTGATCCGAGCTCCCAGCTCCTCTCCTTACCCATAATGCCCCAGTCTCCTTTCTCCCTTCAGATCTTGTTTGCGCTAGTGAAGCAACAAGCGTGGTCCAAGCTCTTAGTGTTAGTTAGGTCTTTGTGAGTAGAATTTTGTGAATTCTTTGCTATAATCTGTCTGTTTTCTTTCTTTACCTCCCCGCGACAGTCATCTGTCAAAAAAAAAAAATTTTTTCCCGCTTCTTCTCTGTCTTTTCTGTCATGCACGCCTGTTTAGAGATATCAGAATACGCTAAATCAGGTTTCAGAAAATGCACAGTGTGTGGCCATAAGCTTTTCCCAGTGGATGGCCACAGACTGTGTGTGGTGTGTTTGGGAGCAGTGCATCTTTCAGACATCCTGTCCTATCTGCTGGGTTCAACCCCAGAGCACTGAAGGACAGGAGGGAAGGAGGAACACTCTAATATTAAAAGGCCTACTTCCCAACTCGGGGGACAGTAGTACTTTCATTTCCCTCCGGGGGAACAGCAGCAGCTGCGTCATCTTCCTTCTCCCCGGCCTCTGGGACTCAAGCTGCCACCAAGAGATCTGGGGAGGGAGAGAAGGCCAACGAAGAAGGACAAGCCATGAAAGCAGTTCCCCAACCACTCGGTTCAAGCAGGTCTGCCACTGAAAATGAGGCCTCCAACCAGGCCTGGGTCTCATTGGCTACGGTCTCTTAGATTCTCCCCTGAGCCGGAGGAAACCCCTATCCGGTCCCCAGTTAAGTCCTCTCCCCACCAGCATTCCAGACCTGTTTTGGTGGCATCTTCTTCCCACTCCACCCAAACCTTGAGCGAAGCTGAGATGAACAAGATGATGCGAAGATTTATCCGCACTCAAATCCAGAAGGGGGTCTAGCCTGCACCCGCTCCGTCTGGAGGGGAGAATCAAGCAGCCTTTCTTTACACCTATAACTCTTTCTCCAATCCGACCATCAGTTTCAGAGCACTTGGATCCGAGGACCCTTAGGGTCAAGGGGTCAGTGCCTGACGGTTCCATGTATCTTGATGCCACTTGTTGCCTTGAGCATGTCTGATCCAACTGGTTCAGATCCGAGCTCTTGGAGCCGTAGTCTCAGGATCAGATCCAAGGCGGTGCTGTCGGCTCCGAGCATTTCAAAGTGTAGTATCCCTTTTGGCATCTCGACTCCTAGAGCCTCTGCTCTGACTCCCCTGTCGAGTCAGAGAGGGGTACCTCTCAGGAGGCTCATTCCCCTTCAGTCTTTGATATGCTGTAGAGACCCTTGACCATCTCTTCCTCTGACTCCATCCAGACCCCCCCCCTCTGCTTTGGGTGCGGTCCCGACCATCTTGCCATCTCAGGGACAGCCTGTGTCCATCCTGCTTCAGGAGGCTCCCCCATGGGAACAACAGGAAGTTTGCGAGTTCTCTCCATAGAGTCCCACTGAGGAGGTCCCTCGCAAATGGACGTGTAAGAGGAGGCACTTGGACTCTCCATCAGAGTCCCACACCAAAGACACTGACTTGGAGGAAGGGGAAGGTTCCCCAAGGTCACCCCCCAAGGATGTCTCCTTTGGAGACCTCATGGAACTCCTCCACCAGAGGGGGGGGGGGGGCTGGTCTGCCCCAAAACCAACCTTGGATGAGTCAGTGTTCCTGGAGGTGTTCGGCACAGGCCCATCTGCCTCTTGGGTTTCCCCTCCTGCGGATCCTTTAGTGGATCTTATAACATCTAGGGCATGTAAGGAGCCGGACACTGTGGAGCCTATCTCTAAGTGCCCGGACAAGTTCTTGAGTCCCCCGTCAGACAGGATGTGCTAAAGTAAGGGGTCTCCAGTGGATGCTGTTGTGGTGGCAGCCGCCACCAAGAAGGAGCTCGCGCAGGAGAACTCCACAGTTCACCCTCCTGAATCAAGGGTGATGGACCATTTTGGGAAGTGGATATATGCTTCAGTGACCTTGGTAAAGGTGCTGAACTACAGGGCACACGGCATTCGATTACAGTGAGATTTGGTCAAAAAAACTTCTCCGCGTGAATGGCCACTCTTAAAGCAGTTTCGAATATGTCCATACGCATGCTCTCCCACACTTCTTTGGGAGCTGCGAGGGCTTCTGGGATGGGAGTTGCCATCAGGCGCCACTCCTGGCTCCGGCTTTGTCAATTCTCAGAACCCTTAAAGGCGTCATTTATAAATGCCCTTATGATGGTTCTTCCCTTTTTGGCAAATCTGTTAAAGAAACTCTGGTCCAGAGTGAGAAGGATGGGAGGACACAGTCTGCCATCAGAATCCACTTCTCTTCCCCTCAACAATCCTTTTCCAGTAATCCGTGAGGGACGAAGATGTCGTTCCGGAAGGCAGGCATTTTCCAGGGACACTCAAGACTCACCTTCCCCCAGAGGCAGAGGGGGTCATGACAGACGCCGCTCTAGAGGCAGAGGGGGTCCTATAAATTTTGGGTACTGAGAACCCTTCTCTGAGAAACCAGAGCAGCAGCCGTGAAGGGTTGCCCCGACTGCTCGTCTCTGGAGGCAGTTTGGGGTTGCCTGTCGCTTCACCCAGTGGCATGGGAGTCTGTTACAAGAGATCACTGGGAGTTGCGAATTATGACCCAAGGTATTTTCATCCCGTTCACAGAACCACCACAAACGAAGAAACCCCTCCCAGATGTCCCACCTGTGCAAAGGGAGGATGCAGCACTAGAAATAAAAAAAGCTGCTAATTAAACGGGTCATCCAACCTGTATCTCCAGACCAATCTGGATCAGGTATTTACTCCAGGTTCTTTTTAGTGTCGAAGAAAATGGGGAACTTCAGACCTATCCTGGATCTGTCCACCTTAAACCTGTCTGTAACCAAAATGAAATTCCAGATGGTCACTCTTCTGTCCATCCTGCCATATCTGCAGGTTGGATGTGCTCGATAGACCTCCAGGATGTGTATTACCACATCAAGATGGACAGGCGCTCTCGGACATTCCTCCGGTTCCGGCTAGAAGTCAGTCATTATCAGTTCAGAGCCCTTCTCCTTTGGTCTCACCACAGCCCCCAGGGTGTTTACCAAGGTGATGGCAGTAGTAGCAGCTCACCCGAGGCTTCAGGGTATTCAGGTCTTCCCTTATCTGGTTGATTGGCTCTTTGCTGCCCCTTACAAGCATCTACTTTGTCAGGCCAGGGACTGCTTTTTTCATCTAACAAACAAACTGGGCATCACCATCAGCCAAAACAAATCTTCACTGGCCCCAGTTCAGATTCTAGACTTCATCAGGGCTTGGTTGAACAGAGTTCAAATGAAAGTTTTCCTCACCCTGGACAGGATACACAGTTTGAAGATGGCATGTCCTTTATGTCCTTCAGGTCCAAGTTCTGATGGCAGAAGCAGTTCTAAGAGCACTGGGGTCTATAGCGGCCACAATCAACCTGTTACCTTTAGCATGCCTTCTTATGCAAATTCTCCAGTGGGTCCTTGCGGTTCAGTGGTCCCTGTTAGATCTACCCTTGTCTCAATCCCATTTGAATTTCCCGAGTGTTGGATCCACTCCACCGGCCTTGCTCAAGGGAAGACCTTTTCTTCCAGCCTTTCCCAAAACCATGGTGATCATGGATGCCTCCCAGCTAGACTGTGGGGGGTCTTTGCTTAAGAAGGACAGTCCGAGGCATGTGGTCCCCATCCAAAACCAATTTGCATATCAACGTCCTGAAGATGAGGGCGGTTCTTCTTGCAGTGCAGGCTTTCCATGCTCATTTTCCTCTAGGAACGATCGCAATTCAGACAGACAATATGTCGGTGGTCTGGTATATCAACAAAGAAGGGGGAACCAGATCTTATCCCCTCTGTCGTGCAGCCATATGAGTGTGAGACTGGGTGATCTCCCCAGGCAGTTTTTCTGGTGGCATTGCACATTCCGGGACGGTCCAACATTCTAGTGGACAGGGTCAGCAGATCTATCCTGATGCCTTACGAGTGGTCTCTGAATCCTTTGGTAGCAGAACAGATCTTTCAGAAGTGGGGTCATTCTTGCTGCGATCTCTTCGCATCTCCTTCCAATGCAAAATGCAGCAAGTTCTTCACTCTGAACCCCACTCAGGGGGAAGCACCCAGAGATGCACTAATTCATGCTTGACCTCCCGGACTTCTTTATGCTTATCCTCTGTTACCCCTCATGTTGAAGTTTCTTCAGAAAGCTCACTGGCTGGGGAGCAGTGTGATCCTCATCGCCCCAGTCTGGCCTCGCCAAGTCTGGTTCCCCTGTCTATGGTCTCATCTACTAGTTCCACCATGGATGTTGGATCCAGTTTCGGATCTTATCACTCATCCCTCAGGGATTCCTCATCCAGACCTGGACAGTCTGAAGCTCACTACTTGGCTGCTCCAGTTCCCATGATTGTTAGAACTCCTGGTTTATCTTCTACGGTTAAGGATATTTGGGTGGTGGCTCAAGTCTTCTACCAGAAATGTGTATTGTAGCAAATGGAAACGTTTCTCTGTATGGGCCTCACAGCATGCCTTGAATTCTTTCACAGCTCCAGTGTCTGCAGTACAAGAGTTTCTGGTGGGAATTTTTTGTCAAGGGGGCCAGTTTCTCCACAGTGAAAATTCAGTTGGCTGCCATTTCTAATTTTCATACGGGGGAAAACATGTCTCTTTAGCCTCTTCAAAACTTTGCAAGTCTTTCCGTAAAGGTACCTTTCTACTTAGACCTCCAGTTAAGGATCCCACTCCCCCCGGGACCTTACCTTTGTGCTCCAGGCATTGGTCTTACCATCTTTTGAACCAGCAGCTTTGATAGATCTACAGTATCTATCTTGGAAGACTGCTTTTTTAGTGGGCATTATATTTGCCAAGAGTGTGTCGGAACTTCAGGCTCTATCCATCAAGGCTCCATATATGATATTTCATTAAGACAGAGTTTCCTTGCGCACTAACCCTTCCTTCCTTCCCAAAGTAGCGTCAGAGACAAATATTAACCATGCTATTAATCTACCAGTGTTTTTCCCAAATATTCAAAATAAAGGGGAATATAAATTGCACTTTTTCATAGGCAATTGAGATTTTATTTGCACAGGACTAAAGCATTTCATAAATCGGATCAATTGATGTTCTTCATCTCACATTGCTGCAGTCCTTACACTTGGGTAGTCCGCTGTCCTCGGTCGGCCCGAATATCAAAGTATAAGGCTGACGTCGGTCACGGCGCATTTGACTGACATCGGGACGTCAGGGTACAAATGCGCATGACCGGCGTCATATCCTCAGTCTTTTTTGCCGCATGGTCCGATGCAGAAGCAGCGTTGCAAGTGCCGTTCGGCGTTCTGAAATTTTTCGAATTCGGAGTTTCAGACCGAGTCAAAGTTGGCTAAGTACCCCGTTGGGGAATATTTTAGTTTTTTCTTGCCTCAGTGGTTTACCGGATGTCAGAAAAAGTGAATAACTGTATTTCTTGTGGGAAACAGATACCGCATAGAGATTATCATACTTTGTGTATTCCTTGTTTAGGGCCTGAGCACGACGTTGTTGGGTGTCGCTCTTGTGCTAGATTTAACAAGCGCACTATAAAGAGAAGATTAGATTGTGCCAGGTTAGTCTTCGGGAAGCGGTGCAATTATAAAATGCCGTCGGATGCTCCGACGCCCGCTTCTTCGAAGAAGCGCAAGGACAAAGCAGCTAAGCCTAGGCTAGAAGAACCGTCCGTTCCAGACGCCGGTTCTTTAGAGGTCTCGGTGGAGCCGGTGGTTCTGCCAGAGGTTTCTTTGGAGTCCCAGGGAGAGACTTTGTTATTGCAAGATGTGGCCTCTCAGGAGGCAGGCCAGGCTGAAGGGGCTTCTCAGGTTGCTGTACTCCCCTCCCTTCCTAGGGTGGTTAGGCCCTCTCCTTCTGTTTCCAAGGCTTCTCCCAGAGGCAGGCCAGGTTTAGCTTCAGTTGGTGTCACCCCTAGTTCTTCAGGGACTGTGCCTAAGAAGCATATGCTTAAAATGGCAGAAGATTTGATTACTTTGATTAGAGGTTCTATGCCCCCTCCTGATAAGAGGCCTAGGTTGGAACCTGAGCTTGGGAGTTTTGAGCAGGCTTCGGATGTTTCAGAGTCTTCGGCTGAAGACTTGCAGGAGTATTCTCCTTATTCTGATTCTGATGTGGATGATTCTACTCCTTCTGCTTCTCCTCCTGAGGATTTTTCTTTTTCAGAGACTCTTCATTCCATGAGGGAGCATTTTAAGTGGGAAGGTCAGGACTTCTCTGATTCCAGGAAAAGGCTTAGGGAATTTTTGTTTTTACCCCAGCATAGGCCTTTGGCTATACCTCCTGTCCTGGATGTGGTGGACGATGTTTTTGCAGAGGCTTCTCTTAATCCTGATTCTTTGCCTCCTGCTCCTGTTAAACCGGATAGGTATTACAGGGTGCCTGAAGCTCATAAGTATCTTTTTAAGAGTCCTAGGGTAGACCCAGAAACTGTTAGTCAGGGGCCTAAAGGTGTTAAGGCTTCTGTTAAAAATCCGGTTCCTCCAGATAAAGAGGCCAGGGCTTTGGATAGATGGGGAAAGAAAGTTTATACTTCTTCCACACTAGCTATGAGGGCTTTGAATTGCCAGTTTCACATGTTGAAATACCAAAACTATCTCCTTTCACAATTGAAGTCTAAGGTAGATGCTCTGGCGGAAGGTATTGAGTGTTAAGAGTTACAAGATTTAGTACATGTTTCTGAACAGGTGGGTAAGCATTCTTTGCAATGTGGTTTTGATGCTGTACAGGCCTCGTCTAGGGTGGCTGCCACTGGGTCACTTCTTCGCAGGCACGCCTGGCTGAGGGATCAGAATTTATCTGAACATGTTAAGACAAGGATTTTAGATGCTCCTTTACAATCTGATGTGTTGTTTGGTTCTCCTGTTGAGGCAGTCTTAAAGAAAATGGAAGACAAGGCTAAGTCTATGCAGACTGTTAAAGATTTTTTGCAGGTTCAGCCTCCAAGTTTAGTAGAAATTGGCCTACCAAGGGGTGGACGATCCTTCTTATGATTCCCAGTCTAGGGGTAGGTCTAGACGTGGTAGGGGCAGAGCTCAGGGCTCTTTCAGGCCTAGAACAGGGAGTTCACCTGCACAGTCTTCGGGTGAGGGCAGGGGTCAGTCCTTTCGTAAACAGACCCAATGACCAACCTTTTCAGCTGCCAGAGCCTTCTCGTCTGGCAGCACCTTTGGGAGGAAGGTTGGCACTTTTCAAGGAAAATTGGAGTTTGATTACCCAAGACAGATGGGTATTGGATATCATACACCACGGTTACAGGTTTTATTTCCATACCTTGCCTCCTTTCAAAGGCATGCCAGACGTTCCTCCTCAACAAAGAATAGAGGCTCACAAACAAATTTCTTTGTTACTTCAAATGGGGGCCATACAGCCGGTTCCTATGCTAGAAGTGGGCCTAGGATTTTATTCTCGCCTGTTCCTAGTACCAAAGAAAGGGAACACGTGGAGACCAATTTTGGATTTATCTACCCTCAACACTTATCTGGACATTCCCAAGTTCAAAATGTTGACGTTACAACAGCTTTTACCTCTGCTGGGCAAAGATCATTGGATGGTAACTTTGGATCTCAAGGAGGCTTACCTTCATGTTCCTATCAGACTGAGTTGCAGGAAGTATCTGCTGGCTGGGACTTGTCATTATCAGTTCTCTGCATTGCCCTTTGGCTTATCTACTGCGCCCAGAGTGTTCACGAAAGTTCTGGCTCCAGTGATAGCTTTCCTCAGGCTAAAAGGAATACAGATCTATCATTATTTGGACGATTGCCTGATTCTGGCTCAAGGAAGGGACGAGCTTCTTCATCATTTGGAATATGTGATAGCAGTGCTAAGATGCCTGGGGTATTCTGTGAACGAAATAAAGTCCAGTCTAGTACCCTCTCAGGACATATGCTTTCTGGGTGTAAGACTGAATACAGCATCCCAGATGGCCTTTTTGACCCCGGACAAACAAAAGAATCTTTCCCTTTACTTTCATCAATTGTCTCATCAGTCCAGGCTGACTGCAAGGACAGTCCTTCAAGCCTTGGGGTTCATGGCATCTTGTATTCTGGTGCTTCCCAATGCCAAACTGCATATGAGGAAGTTACAATGGTATCTCAAAATGTATGGACACAGCACTGCCAGGATCTGGACACTGTCATTCAAATAATACCTTGCATTCAAAAGGAATTGTTGTGGTGGGCTCAGGAATGTCACCTAAACAAGGGACTCTCTGTGACCCGCCAGAGGCGAGTCAGATTCTAACGACAGATGCCTCAGACAAAGCTTGGGGAGCTCATCTGAATGGAAAGTGGATACAAGACAAGTGGCCTGCCAGACTACAACATCTACATATCAACTTGAAGGAGATGTTAGCAGTCCAGTTTGCGTTAATAGCTTTCAAGGATTTACTTCTTCCAGGGCAGGTGTTGATTCTAACAGACAACACAACTGTCATGTGGTACATCAACAAGCAAGCGGGAACACATTCTTATCCTCTATGCAGGCAAGCAATGATTTTGTGGGAGACTGCTCTCAGTTTACAACTAAATCTTCAGGCAAGGTTTCTGCCGGGAGCACAGAACTCCTTAGCAGATGTGTTAAGCAAACAAATCATGGATCCCCACGAGTGGAAATTGGATCCTCATGTATTTCAGAAATTGACAGTGTCATGGGGAACTCCAGACATAGATCTGTTCGCTTCTCCACTAAACCACCAGCTGCCAAAGTTTTGCACGAAAAGGTTTCATCCCACAGCTTGGAAAGTGGATGCTCTTTCTTTCAATTGGAGCAATCTTCATGTGTACGCCTTTCCACCTCTGCCTCTCCTCCCAAAGGTACTACTAAAGGCCAGACAGGACAAGCCAAGGATGATTTTGATAGCTCCAGATTGGCCTCGACAGCATTGGTACCCATTACTGAGAAGCCTGGTACGGGAGCCTCCATGGCCTTTGCCTTCGATTCCACACCTGTTATCTCAGGAGGACAGTCATTTGCTCAATGTCAAGCTTCACTCTCTTCACCTAACAGCCTGGCATATTCTGTTTTGAACCATAGTGGGTCTCAACTTCCACAGCAAGTTTTGAATGTTATTTTGGAAGCTAGAAGGCCTAGTACAAGGAAAGTGTACGCAGACAAATGGAAGAGATTTTTATTTTGGAGTGCAGCAAAGGATTTTGATGTTTCTGAGCCTAATTTAAGTGTGGCTCTTCAATATCTTACTGAGTTACTGGACAAAGGTTTGTCCTTCTCTTCTATTAAGGTTCATGCTGCAGCAATTTCGGCTCACTATGATTGTGACCCACCATTGTTTTCTCATCCTTTGTTCAAGCAATTTCTTAGAGGGGCAAAGAATATAAGACCCCACGTAGAGCTCCTACTCCTGCTTGGGATCTCAATTTTGTGTTGGAGAAACTCACTCTACAACCTTTTGAGCCTGCAGCTACTACCGAGTTGAAATATTTATCATGGAAGACTGCTTTTTGTTGGCCATTACCTCTGCAAGAAGGGTTTCTGAGTTGCAGGCCCTTATGGCGGTTGAGCCTTTCTTAATTTTCCATAAGGATAGGGTATCTTTACGCACTAATCCTTCCTTTATGCCTAAAGTGGTTTCTAGTGTGGCTTTAAACCAAACTATTCATTTGCCTACTTTTTATGCAAATCCCCAAAATAAAGGGGAAAAGATTTTGCACACTTTAGATGTACACAGGCAGTTGCGATATTATTTGGACAGAACTAAAGGGTTCAGGCAGTCTCAGCAGTTATTTGTTTCTTTTGCTTTGAGTTCTCAGGGCAAGCCTGTGTCAAAACAAACTATTTCTAAGTGGATTGGGTTTTGCATTGCTTTCTGTTATTCCCATCATGGCAAGGAAATTCCAGCTGGGATTAGGCCTCATTCCACTAGGGCTACTGCCACTTCGACAGCTTTTTTAAGGGGGGTGGCGACTAAAGATATTTTGGAGGCAGCTACTTGGAGTTCAGTGCATACTTTCTCTAAGCATTACCATCTTCCACTTTACTCTAAATCTAGGGCTGGTTTTGCCACTGCAATTTTGCAGGGCATTTTGGCAGCTCCTGCTTCCATATGATTTGCCATCCTCCCTTACCTCTGCTTTGGGATTCTACCCAAGTGTAAGGACTGCAGCAATGTGAGATGAAGAACATAGTACAGTTTTGTACCTACCATAAATGTAGATGTTCGAAGATCCACATTGCTGCAGTCCAATTTACCCTCCCTCCTTCCCCTCTGTAGTTAGAGGCGGTTGTGTGGGTTGGGTTGTCAATATGGTGTATATTGTATACATTGTACATATTTTTAGTGCTAGGGTGGTTGGTGTTTTGTTTGCTGTCTTTTGGTTTTGACCTTTCTTTTTAGGGTCTTCTGACATCTGGGGCAAGAAAAGACTGAGGATATGACGTCGGTCATGCGCATTTGTACCCTGACGTCCTGATGTCAGTCAAATGCGCCGTGACCAACGTCAGCCTTATACTTTGATATTCGGGCCGACCGAGGACAGCGGACTACCCAAGTGTAAGGACTGCAGCAATGTGGATCTTCGAACATCTACATTTATGGTAGGTACAAAACTGTACTTTTTTCTTAAGACCTTTCCTAGGGAAACCAATTTCTAACATGACAAAAGCTCATTGGATTTCCCAGTGCATTAATAGAGCATATTCTTCTAGAGGAATTTCCCCTCTGGGCCAGGTAAAAATGCATTATATCAGGTCTATGGCTATTCAGTGGCTTTTTGGTCTAGAGTGTCACTGGATGATATTTTTTCTGCACCTACATGGTCCTCATCTCATACCTTCATTTAGCATTACAACTTGGATATTGCGTCAAGGAACAGACCATCCTTTGGTCCGCGGTGCTCTGGAATATCCTTCCATGAGGGCCACCCAAGTGTTTGGTAGCTGGGGACTCTGTCCCATAGGTTGAAGATCAAATGAAGTCAAATACTTCAGATAAAGAAGTTATGTACTCACCATAACGTTCCATCTGAGTAGTTGTACTTCATTTGTCTTCAACCTTTCCCCCTCCTTCCCCACACCTTGTCACTTTGGTACTGCCCATTTACGAGTATGAATAATCCAGAATTGCTCATGGTCAGTCTGGGAATTTAGGCTTTTGAGTTTTAGGCTCTCAGTAAGGATGGGGTCTTGTTGGGTCGTGTATGTGTTACATAATTAGCAGAAAACTCAGTCTGACGGGAGGAAGGAGACTGGGCATTATGGGTAAGAGGAGGAGCTGGGAGCTCGGATCAGTAGCTGGAAAATGTGGCCATGTCAGATCCGAAACCCACAGGTTGAAGACAAATGAAGTACAACCGCTCAGATGGAACGTTATGGTGAGTACATAAGTACTTTTTTTATGATAAAAAAAAATTACTAAAAAAATTGAAATCAAAGTCTAAACCAACTTTACTAGAAGTAGTGAAAATAGTAACAGAGGGAAAACAAATGGAATTGGGATCTTTGGAAAAGAGAGGGAGAAAGCTACATAGGAAAAATGAGAATTGTGGAAACAATATATACAAAGAATGAATGAGGTTTAAAAGAAGGCAGGATTTGAGTGAGATATGTAGTGCTTAACTGAATGACTGGATAGATTATAGGTAATGTATAGTGTTTGCAACTACTGTTGTCTTAGTGGTGTCTGTAATGCGTAATGATTGCAACTAAAGTTGCCAATGGGATTTGTTTTTCATTTATATAAATGTAAGATTGCCTGTGTCAAACGTGATAACAAAAAACATCTTTATTAAATTAAAAAAAAAAAAAAGGTTACAGATGGCATTGGGAGGAAATACCTCCTTTCCTAGGGGTAATTCCTCATCCTGCAGACCAGATTGTTTCATTTCTGCCTGTCCATCATGTGTCCCAGGGAGTGATAGAAGCAGTTCTCCTTTCCCAGGTGGTAAACTGGTTTTAACAAAACACAAACAAGCAAAGAATTCAAGATTTATTCCTGTAAAATCTCTAGCTCTTTGACTCACAGCCTTCAAGTAACTATGTGGCTCTGAAATACCCCTTCAAATCGGGTAATCAAAACTGCCTTGTTCAGTTGGAAGAATTAGCTTATCCCACTTGACTCTTGCCGTCTTCCCCTCCCAGATAAAATCCTTCAATTCTTTAGTAATTGCTTTCCACAACTTCTCCTTTAGTTGATAAAAATATGTCTGACCCGAGTATAGGGACTGAAAACATTTTGATTGCTTGTATTCTGCTATCTATATTCATAAAACTGAGATTCCAGTTTCTCAGTTTGTATTCTGTTTTGTTTAGCCTCTTCCCATATATTCTTAGCTGCTACTCCAGAATCCTTTTTAATCCATTCTCTTAAGTATTCAGTTTTATCATGTCCCCATAAATATGGATATTGCTGAACCAGTTTGTGTGTGTACATAATTTACAGCTATTGCCTTTGTTTTAGCTTCATTAACTTTGTTTCCCAAAAAGATGTGAAACTGCTTCAAAATGTTCCACATCACTGAAATGTCTTTTTCTGGTTTTATCAGGTATAAAATAATATAATCTGCAAATAGAGCCAGCTTTTCTTTACTACCATACCAATTGTATTCTTGAATTTGAGTGTTGTATTTTCTTTGCCAGTGGTTCTAAATTTAATGCAGATAACAAAGGGGAAAGAGGACTCCCCTGCCTGGTTCCTCTGCCCAAACAAAAATTATCAGAGAGGAATCCACCCACTTTAACTTTCACCTCCAATCCCTTATATATCCTCCTAATCAACCTTATAATTTTATCAGGGAATGGAGATGTTTCCATTGCTCTGCTCATAAACTTCCAGCTTGCTCTGTCAAATGTTTTCTCTGCATCAACACCCACCAATAACAGTGGTATTTTCTTAAATTCTGCTTCCCACTGGATCATCCGTGTTCTGTTAATGTTGTCAAATGTTTGACTTCCCTCCACAAAACCACATTGATCCATTTCTATCAATTTTGACATCACCTTTGCCATTCTTTTAGCCATTATATACATAAACACTTTATAATCATGGTTTAGGATTGGAATGGGCATGTATGAACCTGGATATGAAAGGGTTTAACCCTCTTTAGGTATTACAGCCGCCACCACTTTCTTCCAGGAAGTTGGTGCTTCTCCTTATCTTAAAATACTGTTAAAACCTTCCAGATCTTTACCATTTTTCCCTCCTAGCTTCCAGACTTCCACAGGATTACCATCTATTCCTGGGTACTTTCCTGTTGACTGGTTATACATCACCATTTTTATCTCATCTCTTCCTATCCTAACTATTAGTAATTGAGCCCTCATCTACCTCTAACCTTAGCATATTTAATTCTTCCATAAACATTTCCATTTGTAACTTTTTTGATCTCCATATTTCTCTGCTTTATACAGACTTTCATAAAATTTCTGAAATATTTCTCGTACCTGTACAGGATCTCTGGTTATCTTCCCTGTTACAGGCTCCCAAGCTTGACGACAGCCTTTCTCTACTTTAAGTTGCCTGAGTTGTGCTAAGTTTTTGTGCTCTGGCATTATCATCAAAAAGCAGTTTAACAGCAGTCTTTCTAAACTCATGCATATGATCGAGGTAATCCATTATATTTTGCTTAGAACTCTGCAATTTGCTCCTCCTCTTGTTCTTTTCAGATTCCCCCTATTCTGCAATACATTAACATTTGTCAACCCCTCTAAGTAATACTTGCTGCTTCTTAACCATATCTCTTTTATTTTCACCCTGTTGTTAAACTCCACTTTAATTTTATCCCACTCCCTAGCTATATTTTCAGAAGAAATTTCTGTCTTCTTAACTCCTGCATAATTTCCACTACCCATTCCTTAAATTCCTCTCTTTTTAACAGATAGGTGGGAAAGCGCCAGTGTCTCATTTTTATTTCATTACCCTGCATTTTTATATTATTCATTATCGGTGCATGATCTGAAATAGTTATTGGATGCGTATCAAAACTTTCAATTAAATGCACATGTTCCTGTGAAACTTAGCCTAGCCCAGTTTTTGTATCTTGGAAAATGTCAGTTCATTCCAAACTCCTACTGAACTCACATCTTCCATGCCAAATATTTTCATAAATTTCTTCAAAAATTTACCCTCCTTTGTTATATTTTCTCTTTTGGGCCCCACATCATCTGTGCTACAAATCAAACTCTAGTCCCCAACTATAGGTAATATTCCCTGCTGAAAATTGATGATTTCTGCCAGAATTTTTTTAAGCTCCATTATGGTAGTTTTAGGTGAGTTATAAATGCATGCCAATGTAATCCAACTCCCTTGCCCGTAACCCCCAAGTACTACATTATTATCTTTTTATCTTATTCTACCACTACTGAAGCTCCTTTTGCAATTAATATAAGTACTTCTCTTTTCCTTTGTCCCAGGTATTGCGCTGAATTACCTTCCTGAAAACCTTTATCAAATTCACATGTTAATTTCTTTTGAAATGTTTCTCCTGAAGCAGCGGTCCCCAACAACCGGGCTGTGGATCATTTGGTACCAGGCCGCCAGGCAGGGAACAAAACGAAAAAGTGAATGTATGTATGTGTATGAGTGTGTTTGTGTGAGTGAGTGAATGCGTGTATGAAAGCAGAATGTATGTGTGTGTGAAAGAAGAGAAGACTGTGTATGAGAGAGTGAGCAGTGAGATCGATCAAGCCACTTTTTTACACTCACTAAGCAGCACTTTTGATGTTTAGCAAGTGTAAAGTAAAAGTCAAGGAAACTGAAAAAAGTGTGTGTGTTTCTGTCTGCATGTGTGAGTGAATGTGTGCATGAACGTACAAAAGTCAGTGTGTGTTTGCATGTGTGAGTGAATGCATGCATGAAAGCAAAAGAGACTCTGTGTGTGTTTGTGTGTGTGTGTGCATATCAGAGAAAGTGACAGAGGCCCTTATTTTACACTTGCTAAGCAGCGTTTTTGCTGTTTAGTGAGTGTAAAATAAAAAAAAAAAAAAAGAAAGAAAATTAAAATTGTGTGTGTGTGTGTGTGTGTGTGCGTGTGTGTGTGTGTGTGTGTAAGACAGAGAGATCAAGTGAAAGAGAAAAGTGTGTGTGTGTGTGTGTTTTTCTGTATGTGTGAGTGAATGCATGTATGAAAGCAGAGATAATGTGTGTGTGAGGGAGAGAGAAGAGAGTAGTGAGAGTGATTCCTGGCAGCAGTAGAAGCAGCAAGGAGGTTTGCATACCTCTCAATCGTACCACATAACCTTTTCGCACAATAAATCTAGCCAGCATATCTCTCAACCTCTTAGAGCAGTAAATGTGGACAAAGCCAAAAATAGGGACACTTTTAAGTACTGCTTTTTCAAACTTAGAGTAGATAGAAGTACAGGTTTTGCATTAACATGTATTTTCTGGAGGGTATGAAGTCTGAAGCTCAACTGTCATTATTTTCTGACTTCAAACCTCAGTGATCTGCCAGTGATTTGCCAGAAGACAACAGTTTTATGAGAAACAGACCAAAAATATGAGGGGGAAAATCTGCACATTCTGTGAAAATCGGTACAGTTGAGAGGTATGCTGGACAGAGCCAAATAGGGACAGATTTTAAATATTGCTCTTATAAACTTAGAAAGTCAATAAGGTTCCCATTAGGTTTACGTACCTCTCGACCATAATAGATCAATGTTATGCTGTTAAGATGTACAATATTTTTTTTTTTTTTTTTTTTTTTTTTTTTTTAGTAGTTATTGCCAATTGTATTTTTATTGTACTTTGGAACTTTTCTCCCCAGGTCTTGACTGAAAATAGACTTCTAGTCCATTCGGCCCTCCCCAGTAAATAAATGTCAATTAAATAAATATTATGCACTTTATTATGTGCGCGATGGCCGGTCCGTAGAAAATTCTTACACGAAACTGGTCCTTGGTGGAAAAAAAAGGTTGTAGCATAACTATTTGCACTCTTCATATTTTAATATAGATCACTATTTTTTCTTTTTTGCATGTTTGTGAGACAATGAACATTTAAAGATAATATTGAAAGGGTCATTATTTTTAAAAGCTGTTATTCCCATCTTTTATTTGTGATGGCTTTTTTATTAAGTATCCAGTTCCAGCTTTTGTGTCACATGCACACACAGATGTTCGGCAGGTTGAACGTATGCAGTTGTTTCTTGTCATGTCCATTTGAGCATATGTTACAAAACTGTTTTGTTTGCAAAACTTTTGGTTTTATTTAAAGTCCTAAAAAAAAAACAAACAAAAAAAAAATCCCCAATATACTCCCCCAAAATATTAACTTAATACTAACACACACAACTATGTATATTTTCAAATATTGAAGTTTTACATTCCTAATAGGAACAATTGTCCCAAGCTGACAAGTCACACTCATAGACGAGGATTAACCTAAAAGGAAGGTTATGCTAAGACAACACAGTACATCCTGTGCTACTACTAAGTGCTGTCTGGTTTTGTCTTATCTTTATTGCTCTCCCACAATGCAAAAACACTTTCAGCAAGTATTATCTCCTGGCCATTGAAAGAAAGCCATTAAAAGAAAGATGTATTTTGTTTTTATTGCTCTTTATCAGATTGCCGCCATGGTGATGTGAGATCCAGATACAGAGTTGCTTCTACAAGTATTTATTTATTTCCTAAAGGAGACTTTTATTATACTCAATGTTCTTTGTTTTCTCTTAAAACTTGTTACTAGATAAAGCCAAGAGCCTTAAGCCAGTCATTCCCCTGTGCAAGAATGAGAAAAAGCACATACATTGTTCTTGTGTCATACTGTTTTATTTATTTATTTTGACATTTGTTAACTGGGTATTTCTGACCCAGGGAGAAAAGCTCCACACAGAAAAGTTATAAAAGCAGAAATAATGTACAGAAAGCTTCAGATACATGACATACATTAAATACGCAAGTAATTATACATTCCAATAAAATCTCTCATTCAGTACAAAATAGTTCAGTCCTCAAGCAATGAAGTAAATGAGTGTTAGACATGTGAGTAACTAGATACCAAAAAAATCTCAAACATACATTACAGAAATAAAGCAAATGGGCAAGTCCTAGAGTCAAGAAAAGTGGAATAAAAATACAATTTTGTAAAGAGCTAACGAAGGTGGTACATAGGTGGAAGAGAGAGGACATTAAAATATTGTATTGTGTTATTGCATACCATTCTTGGGAGGATGGCCTAATGGTTAAGGTGTTTGCCTTACAAACACAAGGTGCAGGGTTTGAGTCTCGCAAGGGATAATTGGCTAGGCTTAAAATGGCTTGCAAGGGCGGTTAGCCTAGTACTAACCTATGAACCTGTTCTAGGGGAGGTTCATTAATATGGAGTATGTGGATTAGAAGACTTAAGGGAATTAGGCAACACCTCATTAGTTTGCTTCATGTGTAAGGGGAAGTGAAAAAAGGGTTGGGTAAGTGTAATGAGGGATGAGTGGGAACAGAAGGTAAGGGTAAATTAGAAAGTTGAAGTGGAGATGAAAGAGGGGGAGAACAGAGAGACGTGAGGGGTGGTAGCAAGGGAAGTTAGTTATTTTGGGTTTTGGTAGGAACATATCTGAGTTCAAAAAAGCTTTAATAGAGTCTCTGCTGAAGTTGAGGGTATTGGTATAGTTTTGACTGTCAGAGGATGTTTGTTCCAAGCTAAGATAACAGAGTAGTTTTAGAGATGTTGGCCAACTTTTCTTTTGGGCTTGTAGATTTCCAAGAGAAGCTGGTCAGCACTGCGGAGAGAGCGATTTGGAGTATAGATGGAGATGAGGGATGAGATGGTGGGGCACGAGGTAGGTTTGTTGATAATGGAGTGAGTAAGGAGCATTTGAGATAGTAGGAGGTGGTACGGGAGTTCAAGCCAGTTTAGGGACTTGAGAGAAAGGCAGTGGTGTGAGTTGTAGGGTTGATTTGCAGAGAACCTGGTGACTTTGTTACAGGTGAGTTCAAGTTTAGACTTTACAGAGGATATTAGGTTGGTTAAGATTGGTGAGGCATATAGCAGACTGGGAAGAAGATAGGCATGATAAGGGAAAGTCTAGAGTCTTTGGTTAGGAATTTTTTGTTGCTATAGATCAGGCCAAGTTTTTGGTGAGTCTTTTTTATGCAATTTTGGATGTGTGGATTGAATTTAAGTTGATAATCAATGATGGCACCCAGGAACTTAATGTGTTTCTACATTTATTACAGTGTTGTCAAGGGATGTGATAGTAAGTGAAGATTTAAGATGAGAAAGAGATTTTGGGAGGAATAAGAGAAGTTTATTTTTTTTTGTGATTAACTACAAGTTGAATGTCAGTTAGCCATCTTTTGATGGAGTTGAAGTTTTCGTTTAAAGCATGGAGGTATGGAAAATTATCAGAAATGCATATGATAGTGGAATTATCTGCATATTGATGAGAGAAGACTGAGAGCATGAAGTATGAAGACAGTTTTTGAAGATGTTAAATAATAGTTCAAGAATAGAACCTTGAAGTACACTGGTATTAACAGGGAGGAAGGGTAAGAAGGAAGAAAGCCATTTGACGGATTGCTGGCTTTTGGTAAGGTAGTTTGAGAACCATCTAAAAATAGGATTAGATAGACCAAGATCAGGCATTTTAGTGATGAACGTGGAGTGAGATAGTGTCAAAGGCTTTGGAGAGGTCTAAAAATAGGATACTAGTTTATCGTCTCTGGCTTGAAAGATAGTATGACGTGCAATGGCAAGGGAGGAAGCTGTGTTGGGTAAGTGTGAGTAGATCTTCTTGTAGAAGATGATCAAGGAGCTGTTTGTGTGTACATTTTTCAAGTATTTTAGAGAGGGGGGGATAGAATGGCTAACGAAGTTCGCAGATGACTAAAAACTAGGAGCCATAATCAAAACTCAAAAAGATGTGGACATCCTACAAAAAGGCCTCGCTGAGACAGATGCCTGGTGTCAAAGCCATGACCTCAAGCTCAATGCCAAAAAGTGCATTGTCATCCCTTTTTGTAAAAACTCAGTACCCATGAACTACCACATAGGTGGTAGTCTACTTAACACCGAAAGTGTGATGAGACCTTGGGACACAGGTGGACAGTAGTCTCTCCTTTGATAATCACATCGCCACAGTAGTCAGGAAATCCTTCTATGTGGCACACCTCATCACAAAAGGTTTCTCATCCAGGAAAAAAGAGGTCATTGTTCCCCTCTACTCGTCATTCATTAGACCCATTATAGAGTACAATGCCCCTTTTGGTATGTACCTCACAAGACATCTACAACAACTGGAAAGGCCACAGAAATACCTCACAAAGAGGATTACCGGCCTCAGAGATGCCCTATGCAGACCGTCTCAAAAAACTGCAGCTTTACTCCGTTACATATCGCCTACTCCGAGGCAGTCTCTGCCTAACACACAAAGCTATGTCAAACCCAGAGCTTTTAGACATGCTCCACTTAAAGAAATCCCAATCCCTACGAGCTACACGCTCTAGGGACCTAAACCTCATCACCACAGTAAACAGAACATGCTGGAGGGATAGATTCCTGTCCCAGAGACTTCCCATACTCTGGAACAAACTACCTATCTATATCAAGCAAAGCTCCTCATAAGCACTCTTCAAGAAAAATCTTGATGATTGGATGGGAGATAGGAAATTCACCCCGGGGATCACTTCTGTGGCTCTGCTCGACAGTGGCATAGGAAAATAATTTTCTTGGGTGGCGAAAGCAAGGGTACATTTGGCTAGACTTGTATAGGCCCTAGGGCCAATAGCCTAGTACCTACCTATGAACAAGGAAATGCAGGAATTATTGCATGCAGCTGAACAAGTGGGAAAGCATACTTTGCAATGTGGGTTTGATTCACTGGAGCCCTCTTGCAGGGCCGCTGTTACAGGTTCTGTCATTAGAAGGCATGCTTGGTTAAAAGAACAGAATCTGCCTGATCATGTTAAAGCAAAATTATTGGATGCTCCATTACAGCATGATACTTTGGTGTGAAGGTAGAAGAGGTGTTGAAGAAAATGGAGGATAAAGCAAAATCTATGCAAACAGTTAAGGATTTCCTACAGGTACAGCCACCCAGATTTAGCAGGAACTGGCCTTCTAAGAATTGGTTCTTTCCAGTGTCAAACAGGCCACAAAGAGGCAGATACAGACGCCCTAGAGGCAGATCACAGCCCCGAGGCTCATACAGGCCTAAACAATGGGGTGCTTCTACCTGAAAAAGCAGAGAAGACAAATCACAGCCATTTAGGAAACAGTCCCAATGACTTCCCTCTGCCAATGCCAAGCACTTGTCTTTTGGCAGCACCTTTAGGGGGAAAACTAGCACTTTTTTTTACAAAATTGGCACATGATCACCCAGGACAAATGTGTCTTGAATATAGTGTCTCAGGGCTACAGGTTCCACTTTCACACTCTTCCAAAGACAAAAGGTATGCCAGACCTGCCACACAATCAGCGGGCAGAGGCAAAAAAGCAAATTTCATCCCTCATGGACATGAGGGCTATTCAGCGAGTACCACAGCAAGAGCATGGACAAGGATTTTACTCAAGACTTTTCTTGGTACCCAGAAGGAACAAAGCCTGGAGACCAGTACTGGACCTGTCTACTCTAAACACTTTTCTGGACGTTCCAAAATTCAAAATGTTGACTCTGCAGCAGCTTCTGCCCATGCTGGGCAAGAAGGTTTGGCTGGTAACTTTGGACCTCAAGGAGGCATACCTGCATGTCCCAATCCGACAGTCTTGCAGAAGATACCTCAGACTCATAGCTGGCTCAATGCACTACCAATTCTCTGCACTGCCCTTTGGCTTATCTTCTGCGCCCAGGGTCTTCACAAAATGCCTGGCACCAGTAATTGCATTTTGCAGACAAAAAGGAATCCAAATATATCCTTACTTGGACAACTGCCTTATTCAAGCAGAAAACAAAGACATTCTATTGAAGCATCTGGCGTTTGTAAAAAGATTACTAATTTGCCTAGGGTACACAGTGAACAAAAAGAAATCAAAACTGGTACCCTCCCAAGAGATAATATTCCTGGGTGCAAGCTTAAATACAACTGCCCAGATGGCTTATCTCATGCCAGACAAACAAAGGCAACTGACTTCTTACTTCAAAATGACAACAAAGACCCAGTTAACTGTAAGAAAAATTCTGCAGGCTTTGGGCTTCATGGCATCCTGCATTCTGCTAATTCCATATGCAAGACTGCATATGAGGAAACTACAATGGTATCTAAAAAGTGTTTGGACCCAACATTGCCACAGCCTGGACACATTAATTACCCTCATTCCCTGCCTGCAACGGGAGTTTCGATGGTGGGCACAGGCCTGTCACCACAACAAGGGACAGCCATTCACTCTACCCACAGCCAGGCAGACACTAACAACAGATGCATCAGATTATGCCTGGGGGGCCTACATGGCAGGGAAAATGTATTCAGGGCACATGGCCCGCAAGTCAAATGCATCTTCATATTAATCAAAAAGAGATGCTAGCTGTACAGAATGCCCTGACAGCCTTCAAGGATCTACTTCATCCAGGACAACTGCTGATAAAGACAGACAATACTACAGTCATGTGGTACATAAACAAGCAAGGAGGCACACATTCCTACCCCCTCTGCAGATAAGCCACGACTTTGTGGAACACAGCATTGACTTATCAAGTACACCTGCAAGCACAATTCCTGCCAGGAAAGACAAATGCTCTGGCAGACTAACTAAGCAGAAACCTTGTGGATCCTCACGAGTGGAAACTAGATCCACAAATCTTCAGCATGATAACAAGGAAATGGGGATGCCCAGACATAGATCTATTTGCCTCCCCTCACAACTGCCAACTACAGAGATTCTGCACAAGGACTTGTCACAAACAAGCATGGAAAGTGGATGCCCTTTCGTTCAGCTGGAAAACCCTTACAGTATATGCCTTTTCTCCACTGCCTCTCCTCCCCAAGGTACTCCTAAAGGTCAGACGAGAAGCCAAAAATGATACTGATTGCCCCAGACTGGCCATGCCAGCACTCATACCCAATCCTAAAGAGTTTGTCTCAAGGCCCAGCCTGGACATTACCTCAAATTCCTCATTTACTGACCCAACAAAACAATCAGATCCTGCACAGCCAACTCAGAACCCTAAATTTGGCTGCATGGAGGATAATGTAATCGTTCAGAACACACCTCTCTCTAAAGCAGATGTCCTTCATGGATGCATCTGCAGTCATAACAAATGGGTTGTCCTGTCGTCAGGCAGCCCTTCGGTCGGCCGGATTCCAAAGTCTGGGTCTAGTCTCGGCTGGTGTCGCACTTCACCCGACGTCATCTCTGCTGGTCTTCGGGTATAAAGGCATCAGCCGACGCCATTTTCCCCAGTCTTTCTTGCCGCGTGGCGCCTGAAGCAGAAGCTGTTCGCAAGTGCCGGTCAGTCAGATCCAGAGATTACTACTACCGAATACTACTTCGAAGACTTCTAAAAAGCTAAGTACCCCGTTGGGGACTCTTTCTTGCCTCAGCCGATGTCAGAAAAAGTCAATAACTGTTTAACTTGTGGGAAACAAATACCTCATAAAGATTTCCACTCTTACTGTCTGCCTTGCTTAGGCCCAGACCACGACGTAGCAGCCTGTTTGGCCTGTGCTTCCTTCAACCGACGAACGCTTAGGCGTCTGTCGGAGTTTGCTGAACAGTTTTTCGGCTCAGATTTTGCGTACATTATGCCGTCGGATCCTCCGACTACCCAAATTGTTAAAAACGAAAGAAAAGACCGACACTCGCGGTCCGGTTTCGCGAAACCATGGTTAAGCAAGCCGAGTGTCTCGGTTTCGGCGAAACCGAGAAAACGTCAATCTTCAGCGAATCCATGACTACTACTGAGGCTCCTGCTACCTTAGTCGAATCGGCCTCAGAAATTTTGCCTACAACTGTGGTTCCTAGTGATTTATCAGACACCATCCCTTTGGATGTCTCTACCCCAGCACGTGGTGCTGCTAGGCCTCCTGCAGCCATGTCTATTAAGGCCTTTGCCAGGGCTAAAGCAGCCAAATCTGTTAAATCAGTGCCTGTTAAGCCCCCTCACACAGGCCCACTTCAAGTTCACAAATGCTTACTCTGGCAGAAGATTTAATATCCTTAATTAGGGGATCCCAATCTCACCCAGACAGGGCCTCTCAGCCCCAGAAAAGAGACCTAGAGCAGAGCCCCGAGCCTGTGTCCTCTGATGATTCTGCGGATGACTCAGACATTACAGACCAGCCAGAGGCTCCTTTTCTACTTATGAAGATTCCGATGCTGGAGAATCCATTCCTGCTGCCTCTCCACCAGAGGAATTTTCCTTTGGGGAAACCTTACATGCCATGAGAGAACAATTCCAATGGCAGGGACAAGATTTCTCAGATTCAAGGAAAAGGCTTAGGACTTTTCTGCACTTACCACAACATAGGCCCTTAGCTATACCTCCTGTACTGCCTGTTGTGGATGATGCATTTAATGATGTTTGCACTGCTCCTGATTCTTTACCTCCAGCCCCTGCTAAACCAGATGGATTTTACAGGGTGCCAGACACTCATCACCACCTATACAAGGCCCCACTTGCAGATCCCGAGACTATATCCCAGGGGCCTAAGGCAGTAGCCTCGACCACAGCAAAAAACCCTATTCCTTCTGAAAGGGAATCCAGGTCCTTAGAGATGGAGGAAAAAGTTTACACCTCTGCTACTCTCTCAGCTAGAGCTTTAAACTGTCAGTTTCATATGATCCAATACCAAGAGTTTATGCTTGATCAGTTAACTAAAAAACTGTCCTCTGATGAATCCTTAGATAAGAAATATGTATTAGAAATGGTGAATAACATCCAACAGGTTAGTAACCATTCCTTAAAATGTGGCTATGATGCACTGGAGGCTTCATTTAGATCAGCCATGACTGGCACAGTGATAAGAAGGCATGCATGGTTGAAAGAACAGGTCTTACGGATCATGTTAAAGCAAAGCTGTTAGATGCTCCTATGGATAAGGCCAGTCTATTTGGTACACCTGCCCAGCAAGTAATGAAGAAAATGGAAGAAAAGGCAAAATCTGTACAAACAGTTAAAGATTTCTTACAGGTTCAGCCCCAAGGTTTAGCAGGAACTGGCCTGCCAAAATTGGTCCTTTCCAGACTTCACAAAATCCCAAAGGGGCAGGAATAGGCGCTCTAGAGGCAGAAATCAATCCAGAGGAGGTGCCTACAGAGGGCGACAGTGGCAAGGCAATAACGAGGCACAGACACAACCACTGCAACAGGACAATCACAGTGACTTGGCTCTGACACCGCCTACCAGGGAGCAAATAGCAGCACCTTTAGGCGGAAAGTTAGCCTTATTTTCGAAAAATTGGCACTATATCACAAAAGACAAGTGGATTTTGCAAACCATAGACCAAGGCTACGGTTCCACATCCACACCTTACCAGTAAAAAGAGGAATGCCAAACCTACCTCTGAATCAAAAAATAGAAGCTCTACAGCAGATAGCGAAATTAACAAGGATGAGAGCTGTGGAAAGAGTACCAATAACAGAACAGGGCAAAGGATTCTACTCCAGACTCTTCCTAGTACCAAGAAAGAGAAAAGTTGGAGACCTATTCTCGACCTGTCCGTCTTAAACACATACATCATTGTCCCAAAATTCAAAATGCTGACCCTACAGCAACTTCTTCCCATGCTGGGCAAGGAGTGTTGGCTGGTAACTCTAGATCTCAAGGAGGCATACCTGCACGTCCCCATTCGACCAAATTGCAGAAGATACCTTAGATTTCTTGCAGGATCAGAGCATTATCAATTCTCAGCATTGCCCTTTGGCTTATCTACTGCGCCCAGAGTATTCACAAAATGCCTGGCATCAGTAATCGCTCACTGCAGACTACAGGGAATCCAAATTTATCCATACCTGGACGACTGCCTGTTACAAGCGGACAACAAAAGCAAGCTGACAACAGATTTACAAAGGGTCATTTACTTGCTACAAGCCCTGGGATACACAGTCAATTTACAAAAGTCAAGGCTGATACCATCCCAAACGAGAACATTCTTGGGTGCGGAATTGGACACAGTAAAACAAATGGCATTCCTAACTGCAGAAAAACAAAATGAACTCCCTCTTTACTTCTTGGCATTAACAAAGCAGAACAAACTAACAGCAAGAAAAGTTCTGCAGGCCTTGGTCTTCATGGCATCATGCATAATCTTGGTCCCACATGCCAGACTGCATATGAGAAAGCTACAGTGGTACCTAAAGAATTTATGGTCTCAGCACAGGCACAGCTTAGAAACAGAAATCCCACTAATCCCATGCCTAAAACAGGAGTTCCTATGGTGGGCTCAAGCATGCCAGTCAAACCCAGGCTTACCCTTCCACAACTTTCGAGCAAGCCAAACCATCACAACGGACGCCTCAGACCTAGGATGGGGCGCACATGCTGGACAAATGCATACAAGGATTGTGGACTCAAGACCAGCTGCACCTGCACATAAACCAAAAAGAAATGCTGGCAGTAAAACTGGCAATCCAAAAATTCAGACCATTCCTCAAAGAAGGCCTTTTGATGATAAGGACAGACAACACCACAGTCATGTGGTACATCAACAAACAGGGAGGCACTCATTCATACCCCCTATGCAGAATGACTTTGGACCTTTGGAATCTGGCTGTCAGCTACAACATCCAGTTACAGGCAATATTTGTGCTGGGAAAAGAGAACACCCTAGCAGACATGTTAAGCAGAACCACCTCGGATGCTCACGAATGGATGCTACACCCGGACATCTTCAAGGCCATCACAAAGAAATGGGGAATGCCACAAATAGATCTATTCGCATCCCCACTCAATCACGAGCTCAAAAAATTCTGCACAAGGACATTCCACCCACTTGCATGGAAGGTGGACTCTCTATCCTTCAGCTGGAAAGGCCTGACAGCATATGCATTTCCACCTCTTCCCTTGATGCACAAGGTACTACTGAAAATCAGAGGAACGTCCAAGGATAATCCTGATAGCTCCGAATTGGCCAAGACAACACTGGTACCCATTGCTGAGGAGCATGTCTCGGGAGAGAATGTGGTCAATACCCCTGATGCCTTTGATGTTAACTCAGAACAACTACAACATCATGCATCCAAACCTAAAAACCTTGCAACTGACCGCCTGGAACATCACATAGCAGCAACTAACCCAGACCTTTCCCAAAGGGTTAAAGACATTATCCTTGAAGCCCGCAGACCTTCAACAAGAAGGAACTATGCAGGAAAATGGAAAAGGTTTGTCATTTGGAGTACTAAAATAGGAAAAGATGTGTCGAACATAGATATTGCTAACATTCTGGAGTACTTGGCAGAGCTTCTACATACAGGCCTGTCCTATTCCTCCATCAAGATACATGCATCAGCTATTTCAGCAGAATACAGCTTGATCCACCTGTCTTTTCATCCTCTACTCAGGCAGTTCCTCAGAGGGATCAAGAATGTAAAACCTCCTAGGAAACCACCATTACCAGCATGGGACTTGAACTTTGTGCTAGAAAAGTTGACACTCCCTCCGTTTGAACCAGCAGCAACAGCAGATCTGCAACACCTGTCATGGAAAACTGCTTTCCTACTGGCAATTACCTCAGCAAGGAGGGTTTGAACTACAGGCCTTAATGGCAGTGCAACCCTTCCTAATCTTCCATCAAGATAGGGTGTCCATGAGAACTAATCCTACATTTATGCCTAAGGTGGTATCCAGAGTGTCTTTAAACCAGGCAATCCACCTACCTACCTTCTTTCCCAATCCACAGAACAGGGGAAAGACTGCTGCATACCTTGGATGTACATAGGCAGTTACGCTACTACCTGGACAGAACCAAAAGTAACAGAAAAACTGACCAGCTTTTAGTAGCCTATGCAACAGGAAGGGAAGGAAAAGCAATTTCCAAACAGACGATCTCCAAATGGATAGGAAATTGCATAAGATTCTGTTACTCCTACCATGGAAAACCAATTCCACAGAACATAAGACCTCATTCTACAAGGGCTACAGCCACTACCACAGCTTTCTTACGAGGAGTGGCAACCAAGGACATTATTGAGGCGGCTACTTGGACCTCCGTGCATACATTTGCCAAGCATTATAATTTACCTCTATACTCTAGATCCCGAGCAGGGTTTGCCACTGCTGTACTGCAAGGGATGCTAACTACACCATAATTTTTCTTCCTCCACCCCTAGTTTGGCTATGGTATTCTACCCATTTGTTATGACTGCAGATGCATCCATGAAGGACATAGTACAGTTTTGTACCTACCATAAATGTAGATGTCCGAACTGGATAGCATCTGCAGTCAGGATTACCCACCCTCCTTCCCCTCTGCGGTACTCCTAGGGTATTTACCCTCCTAATAGCTAGCTGGGGGGGGAGTCTCTTATGGTGTATTTGTTTGTATATATGTACATACATGCTTATTTTTTGTGTTTACCTTCTACTTTTTTGGAAACATTGGCATTTATCCAAAATTTAGCCTTCCAAGAGGGCAACTGGCATCTGGGGCAAGAAACACTGAGGAAAATGGCGTCGGCTGATGCCTTTATACCCGAAGACCAGCAGAGATGACGTCGGGTGAAGTGCGACATCAGCCGAAGCCGGACCCAGACTTTGGAATCCGGCCGACCGAAGGGCTGCCTGACGACAGGACAACCCATTTGTTATGACTGCAGATGCTATCCAGTTCGGACATCTACATTTATGGTAGGTACAAAACTGTACTTTATGGATGTTATTTTGGGGGTCAGGAGGCCCAGCACCAGAAAATCGTATGCAGAAAAATGGAAGAGATTCTGTGCTTGGAACCAGGCACAAGGAATTGACATGCTGGTACCAAATATTTCTCAGATTTTACAATACGTAACTGAGATGCTGGGCAAAGGCCTATCCTTCTCATCAATTAAGACCCATGCCTCTGCCATTTCAGCTCATTACAATACGGACCCACCTATTTTTTCACATCGACTGCTAAGGCAATACAGCAGAGATAAAATATTTATCATGGAAAACAGCTCTGCTCCTAGCAATAACTTCAGCAAGAGTCTCAGAGTTACAGGCACTAATGGCTGTGGAACCTTTTATTATTTTCCATCCGGACAGGATTTCTCTAAGGACAAACCCAACATTTATGCCTAAGGTAGTGTCCAGTGTGGCTCTTAACCAAACCATTCATTTGCCTACCTTTTATCCAAACCCACAGAATAAGAGGGAGAGACTTCTGCATTCTTTGGACATACACGGACAGCTATGCTTCTACTTGGACAAAACTAAAGCTTTCAGAAAGACTGAGCAACTCTTAGTGGCATATGCTGCAGGATCGAACGGAAAAGCTATTTCAAAGCAGACTATTTCAAAATGGATAGGACACTGCATTTGTTTCTACTATTCACAACATGGCAAATCAGTGACTAAGGGCATTAGGCCACATTCAACCAGAGCAGCAGCCACTTCAGCAGCCATCCTCAGAGGAGAACCAACCAAGGACATTTTGGAGGCTGCAACTTGGACTTCAGTGCACACTTTTACAAAGCACTAGCACTTACCTCCTTACTCTAAATCCAGAGCAGGCTTTGCTACTGCAGTTCTGCAGGGCCTCATAGCCACTCCTAATTCTATTTAGGCCCAGCCACCCAACCTCAGCTTTGGGATTCAACCCAAGTCTAATGACTGCAACAGTGAAACGCAACGAACATAGTACAGTTGTGTACCTACCATAAATGTAGATGTTCAAGTGTATTCAGTTCACTGTTGCAGTCCAGGTTACCCTCCCACCATCCCCTTTCATTGCTGGGTCTTATCTGTACTTCTCTATTCTATACAACCTATGTGGTGTATTTGCTTGTAGATGAAGGTAATATTTCTGTTACTGCATGCTTTTTTATGAGCAGAATTTTTAGCCTACCCTATTGGGGGCACCTGACATCTGAGGCAAGAAAAACTGAAGAAAATGGTGTCGGCTGCATCTTTTATACCCCTCACGCACTGACGTCAGGGAAGAGGTGACCGCAACCGACGCCGGACCAGGACTTTGGAATTCAGGCCGACTGCGGGTAGCCTGCCAGCAGGATAACCCAAGTGTAATGACTGCAACAGTGAATACACTTGAACATCTACATTTATGGTAGCTACACAACTGTACTTTCATGAAAGGGGACCAGGGTTGGGATGAATATCTCCTGATAAGAATAAACTATTGGTGATGTGTAACAGTGTAGAAATCTTAGAGCTTTAAGAGTGGTGTTTAGGCTTAGCTTTGAGGGGGTTTGATGGGTGGAGGACTAGTTTGATCTTGAGTAGGAATGGATTATATGGGTTAAACAGATATGGTGTCATGGTGATAACGTAAGCAGTTTCCAAGTTTCTTAATGGGTGAGTGAGAGTAGGAGGTAAGTTTATGGGAGGTAATTCAGTTTGACAAGAGGAGAGGTGAGAGAGTAGAATAAGGAGAGGAGTGAAGATATAGATGAGAAGCATGTTTCAGGAGGGTATGAGTGGTGGAAGGTAGAGATGACCTGATGTCAGTTTTCATTCATTCTTCAACGTATGGGTTGAGATCTGACTCTGCTGTTACTCTAGCTTGTGGCCACCAACAAACTCTCAAGCTCCTTGCCTACCCATAGTACAGTATACATAACGTCCCTCAGATCTTGTTTGCCACTTTTGCGTAGTTGACTGCAGCTCTCGGGCTAAATCATTTAAGATAAGTGTATACTCTCTAAAATCTTAATTTTTTTCAAGCCTTAGTTTTGATAAACCTTTGCTAGAACGTTTATCCTGTCCATTGACTATTCTATTTTCCTTGTTCACTTTTACAATGCCTTCTACACTTGTTACTGTATTCCAAGCTCTACCATTCTTGGTCGTCCTTTCCTACCCAGTTTTTCTTGTCATTTCAGTGGTGTTTTTACCTCCCAGTGTCTTGCTGATTAACCACCAGGAAACAAAGATGGCTTAATTTTTATTTTTTAAAAAAAATACTGCCTTATTACTCTATTTTTGACTTATTGTTGCTGTTATTAATTTCCTTCACTATGTCTGAAAAGGGATTCAAGAAATGTATTTATTTGTTTAACTGGGTTAGTCCAGCTGGGCTTGTGGCTCTTTTTCAGTGGAGACCTGTGGAGACCTGTGGAGAAAAGCTCTAGTACATAGTACAGAACGTCACAACATTACAAAATACATAATGTCACATTACAATAGACAAAATGTTACATAGTACAAACTGTACAGAAATCACAGTTTTACAGTAAAATTTATGTTACATTACATTTAAGAGAATGTCAGTTTAAGAATATGTGTAAGATAAGCCAGAGGCTTGCATGCATAATATTTTTAAGAAAGATGTACAGAGAAAAACCTATGAGAATACGTTAGTTTTGGCAAAGAAAAGTTGATATAAGTGAGGAGTTAGTGGTGGGGTGTTTTAGGTGGGAGCATGTGAAGGACATTTCCATTTGGAGGACAGATGGGAGAGAAGCATGGATTTGAAGTTGTTATGGTTTGGTAAGTTACGTAGTGGAGGGTAGAGAGTTCCACAGTTTGGCTATGGTGTAGGATAGTAGTAGTTGGCCAGGTGGATGCAGGAGTTTGTGCACTTGTCAGAGGTTTTGGCCTTTGGATCTCATGGAGTGGCTGGGTGTGTAGGATATTAGAGATTTGGCAAGAGAAGGGCATTCTGTTGGTTTGAAAATGAGTTTGTGGCCGTTGTAAGTTGTAGGTATATTAGGTGGTTGGGGGGTTCTAGCCTGTTGAGGGTGTGTAGAGAGTGGCAGTGATGGGAAGAGTTCTTAGAATTGGTTGCAGATTTGCAGATTTTGTTGCAACAAGCTTCGAGTTTGGAATGAAGGCCAAGATGTAGATTGGAGAGTAGAGGAGCACCGTACAAGAGAGAGGGGAGAAGGAAGGTAGATTCAAGGATTTGTCAGGAGGAGGAGGGGGTCAGGTAGCAATTGTGTCTGTAGAGGAGATCGGTTTTCTGGTGAGTTTTTTGATTGTGGAGAGGATGAGAGAGTTGAATTTTAGGTTTTCATCAGTGGTAATGCCAAGTAGCTTGGTATTGGGAACGATTTCTAGGGGGGTGGTGTTATGGCTTTTGATGGAAAATAGGTCTCTGTTGAATTGGGAGGTTTTGGTAAGAGTGAAAATTATTAGTTTTGTTTTGTTAGCGTTTAGGGCTAGATGATTGGATTGCATCCACGATTCTGTTTTGGAGAAGGCTATTTGAGTTTTGAGTAGAAGTTTGGAGGGGCAGGAGGCTGAGCAGATGATGGTGGAGTCATCTGCGTATTGGATAACTGAGGCGTCAGGGATGGAGTGGTGGAAGTTGTTGATGAATATGTTAGAGGAGTTGGTCTAGTACAGATCTTTGTAGAACTCCTGTGGGTGTGGGTAAGAAAGGGGGAGGTTGACTCTTTCCATTGCACAACCTGTTGGAGCATGGAAAGGTAGCTGGAGAACCAGGCTAAGGCTGAGGGAGAGAGGTGCAAGTGTGAGAGCTGGGACAGGAGTAGGGAGTGGGAGACTGTATTGAATGCCTTTGAGAGGTCTAGAAACAGTGATGATACATATTTGCCACTGTCACATGCTAGGTTGACTGTCTCAAGAAAGGAAAGGAGGGCTATCATGGTGCTGTGGCCAGGGTGGAAGCCGTGTTGGGTGTGAGAGAGGAGGTTGTGCTGGGTTAGGTATGGCATGAGTTGGGAGTGGATGTTTTTTTCTAGAATTTTAGAGAGGAGAGAGTATAGCTGTGGGCCTAAATTTGGTAGTGTCTGTGTTCTTACCACTTTTGTGGAGAGGGATAATTAATGCGTGTTGCCAGATGGTTGGTACATAGGATTCTTGTATAGATTTATTTATAAGAATAGATATGGGATAGGCTATTGATTCAGCGGATAGTTTAAGGAAATTTGCTGGGGCATTGCAGCATGGTTTTAGCTTTAGGAGTAGTCTTTTTATTGTGTTAGTGGAGTCAGGAGGAGGAGGGTGAGTGGGGAGGTTAGAGGGGCAGGGTCAGGGGGGGTGTTGGTGGGGGGGGTTAGGGAAAGTGGAGGATAGTTTAGCTATGCAATCTATAAAGAATGTGTTGAATTTTGTGGCTGTTTCAAGGCTGGTGAGCTTCGGATCAGGGCAAGGGTTGGCTTTATTACTGGGGTTGAGAATTGAGGAGATGGAGATTCAGAATTTCTTTGGGTTAGTTGAGTGCTTGGATTGCAGTAGTAGGTTTTGCGATCTTTTCTTATTATTTTTTTGGCTAGGTTACGTAGATGTTTAAATTCCTGGTGGGTGCTGGGGTTTTCTGTTTTTGGTACTGTTTCCACTTTTTGTCTCATTGATTCATTATCTGTTTAGTTTCCTGGGATAGCCAGGGGCAGGGATTAGTTCTGATGCATTTGGATTGGAAGGGGGCTAGTTTATCTAGTAGGGTAAGGAAGGTATGGTTAAAATATGATACAGCGTTATCTAGTAGAAGACTTCTTAGAGGAGACCAGTCAGTAATCTTAAGGCATTCTGAGAAGATTTTGGGACTGAAGGAGGCTAGGTTGCAGGATTGGTTGAATTGGTGGTGTTTTTCTATGTGAGAGAGTAGGCGGTCTACAAAGGCTGGTAGGTGGTCGCTTAGGGGGTCTGGTATTATACCGGCATTAGTGGTATGGTTGGGGTGGGTTGTTAATGTCCAATCTATGATAGTACCAGAGGTACCATCTTTATTTGGCCTGGTTGGATGATTTATAAGTTGGGTGAAATTGTAAAGGTTGATTGAATGAGTTAGGGTATCCGAGAAGAAGGAAGCCCAATTAATATTCATGTCGCCCTTGGAAGTAGGTTTCATTTTTTATGTTGGAGCTAAACCAAGAGAGGATGTCATCTAGTGCTTTGGTATTGTCTCCAGGTGGGATGTAGATGGAACAGATGCAAATGGATTTGTAGTTAAGTTTTAAAAAGCCTGCAGTCATTTCAGCATTGGAAAAGGTTGGGATGGGGTTGGTCAGTGGAGTTATGATGAGATGTGGGCATAAAATGCCTTTTTCTGACACCCACACTCTGTCTGCTGTTTAGGTGTGGAATACCTAGCTCAGGATTGTGGCATCTGCTGTGGTTTTAATACATGGGCTTTAACTGAGAAGAAAAACTAATTTTAAAGGGTATGTTGTCATCTCCATTCTCTGATGCTTTATCTGGAGTTCAACCTCCTAAAGTTAGTTAGGGACTCTTCAAAAAGGTCCAGGTCTATGGAACCTTCTGCTCCTACTTCCTTGGAGCCGAAGGAAAAGAGAGAAAAATTGGAATCTGTCTTGTGGGATCTGACCTTCATATCAGTGCAAGTATATTTCCAGTCCGACAAATTTAGATCCAACAAGACGCACTTTGGATTTGAAGTCCCCAGATCTGAAGCCTTTGTTTCGCACTCTGTATTCACCTTCCATGGATCCGGTACCATCCAGGGTGCCCACCCTTTTCTTGAGTGACACTCTAATTCCCCTTTAGTGGTGTCTTGTCATTCCTCCAGATGTCTCATTGAGGCAGATGTTGAAAGGATGATTAGGAGAATGTCCTTCAAGGATGCATCTGCAGTCATTACAAATGGGTTGTCCTGTCGTCAGGCAGCCCTTCGGTCGGCCGGATTCCAAAGTCTGGGTCTAGTCTCGGCTGGTGTCGCACTTCACCCGACGTCACAGCTGCAGTTATTCGGGTATAAAGGCATCAGCCGACGCCATTTTCCTCGGTCTTTCTTGCCGCGTGGCGCCCGAAGCAGAAGCTGTTCGCAAGTGCCGGTCGGTCAGATCCAGAGATTACTACTACCGAATACTACTTCGAAGACTTCTAAAAAGCTAAGTACCCCGTTGGGGACTCTTTCTTGCCTCAGCCGATGTCAGAGAAAGTGAATAACTGTTTATCTTGTGGGAAACAAATACCTCATAAAGATTTCCACTCCTACTGTATACATTGTTTAGGCCCAGACCACGACGTAGCAGCTTGTCTAGCCTGCGCTTCTTTTAACCGACGGACGCTTAGACGCCGGTCGGAGTTTGCTGAACAAATTTTAGGCTCTGATTTTGCCTACATTATGCCGTCGGATCCTCCGAAAATGCAAATTTCCAAAAAACGAAAAGAGAAGGACCGACACTCGCGGTCCGCTGTCTCGGCCGAAACCGCGATTAAGCAAACCGCGAGTGTCTCGGTTTCGGCCGAAACTGAGCAAGCGGTTCTTTCTCCAGCCGAAACCATGCCTTCTACCGAGGCCTCTTCTAACCTGGTAGAATCAGCTTCTGAAATCCAGCCTTCAGTTGTGGTTTCTCAGGAATTATCAGACACAATTCCCCTGGATATTTCAACCCCTGCACGTGGAGCTGCTAGGCCTCCTGCAGCCATGTCTATTAAGGCCTTTGCCAGGGCTAAAGCAGCCAAAGCTTCAAAAACTGTGCCTGCCAAACCCCCCTCACACAGGCCCAGCACTAGCTCTCATATGCTTTCTTTGGCTGAGGATTTAATTTCTTTAATTCGTGGATCCCAGCCTCATCCAGACAGGTCCTCTCTCCCACCTCCAGAAAAGAGACCTAGAGCAGAGCCCCCTGAACCAGTATCCACTGATGGTTCCTCTGATGAATCAGAACATACAGACCTTTCTGAGGCTTCTTATTCTCCTTACGAAGACTCTGATGCGGAAGAGTCCATTCCTTCAGCCTCTCCACCTGAGGAATTTTCCTTTGGGGAAACCTTGCATGCTATGAGGGAACAATTTCAGTGGCAGGGCCAAGATTTCTCAGACTCCAGAAAAAGGCTTAGAACCTTTCTACATTTACCACAACATAGGCCTTTAGCTATACCTCCAGTTCTTTCTGTTGTAGATGATGCATTTAATGATGCTTGCACTGCTCCTGATTCATTACCTCCGGCTCCTGCTAAGCCTGATAGGTTCTACAGGGTCCCAGACACTCATCACCATTTATACAAGGCTCCTTTTGCAGATCCAGAGACTATCGCCCAGGGCCCTAAAGCTGTAGCTGCTACTTCTGCTAAAAACCTCCCTCTGAAAGGGAATCCAGGTCCTTAGAGATGGGGTAAAAAAGTTTACACTTCTGCTACCTTGTCAGCTAGGGCTTTGAACTGCCAATTTCGTATGATTCAATATCAAGAGTTTATGCTTGACCAGTTAACTAAAAAGCTTTCCTCTGAAGAATCTTTAGATAAAAAATATGTTCAGGAAATGGTACATAACATACAGCAGGTTAGTAACCATTCTTTAAAATGTGGCTATGATGCACTGGAGGCTTCCTTTAGATCAGCCATGACTGGCACTGTTATCAGGAGACATGCATGGTTGAAAGAACAGGCATTACCAGACCATGTCAAATCAAAGCTTTTGGATGCACCCATGGACAAGGTCAATTTATTTGGTTCCCCTGCTCAGCAGGTACTAAAAAAGATGGAAGAGAAGGCGAAATCTGTACAAACGGTGAAAGATTTCTTACAGGTTCAACCTCCAAGGTTTAGCAGGAACTGGCCCTCCAAGAATTGGTCCTTTCCGGACTCCTCAAAGGCTCAGAGAGGCAGGAATAGGCGTTCAAGAGGCAGAAACCAATCCAGGGGTGCCTACAGGGGACGCCAATGGCAAGGTAACCAGCGAGGCACGGACGCAGCCACCACCACTACAACACCTCAATCACAGTGACTTGACAGTGGCACCGCCTACCAGGGAACAACTAGAATCACCCTTAGGCGGAAAATTAACCTTATTTTCAAAAAACTGGCATTGCATCACAAGGGAAAAATGGATTTTGCAAACTATAGACCAAGGTTACAGGTTCCATTTCCATACTCTACCAGGGAAGAGAGGAATGCCAAACCTACCACCTACTCAAAGGACAGAAGCTCTAAAACAAATATCTCGGCTATTAAGAATGAGAGCTGTGGAAAAGGTACCATCTATGGAGCAAGGAAAGGGATTTTACTCCAGACTCCAGACTCTTCCTGGTACCAAGAAAAGAAAACAAATGGAGACCCATTCTAGACCTGTCCGCTTTAAACACATTCCTTATTGTTCCAAAATTCAAAATGCTGACCCTACAGCAGCTTCTTCCCATGCTGGGCAAGGAGTCTTGGCTGGTAACTCTAGATCTCAAGGAGGCATACCTGCACGTCCCCATAAGACCAATTTGCAGAAGATACCTCAGATTTCTTGCAGGATCAGAGCATTATCAATTTTCAGCATTGCCCTTTGGCTTATCTACTGCGCCCAGAGTGTTCACGAAATGCCTGGCATCAGTAATTGCTCATTGCAGACTTCAGGGAATCCAAATTTATCCCTACCTGGACGACTGCCTGATACAAGCGGACAACAAAAGCAAGCTAGCAGAAGACCTACAAAGAGTCATTTACCTGCTGCAAGCCTTGGGATATACAGTCAATATAAAAAAGTCAAGGCTGATTCCATCACAAAGAATAACCTTTCTGGGTGCAGAGCTGGACACATCAAAACAAATGGCATTCCTAACTGCAGAAAAGAAAGAGCAACTACCTCTCTACTTCTTGGCATTAACAAAGCAGAACCACCTAACTGCAAGAAAAGTACTGCAAGCTCTAGGCTTCATGGCATCCTGCATAATTCTGGTCCTTCATGCCAGACTGCATATGAGAAAGCTACAGTGGTACCTAAGGAATTTGTGGTCCCAACACAAGCACAGCCTAGAAACCAAAATCCCAATAATCCCATGCCTGAAACAAGAGTTCCTATGGTGGGCTCAGGCCTGTCAATCAAACGCAGGATTACCCTTCTGCAAAAGCCAACCAAGCCAAACCATCACGACAGATGCCTCAGACCTCGGTTGGGGGGCACACATGCTGGGCAAGTGCATACAAGGCTTATGGACTCAAGACCAACTGCGCCTACACATAAATCTAAAGGAAATGCTGGCAGTAAAATTGGCAATCCAGTCATTCAGACCATTTCTCCAAGAAGGTCAGTTGATGATAAGGACAGACAACACCACAGTCATGTGGTACATCAACAAACAGGGAGGCACCCATTCATATCCTCTATGCCGGCTGGCACTGGACCTATGGGATGTGGCCCTGAGCTACAACATTCAGTTACAAGCCATTTTTGTACCGGGAAAAGAAAACATTCTAGCAGACATATTAAGCAGAACAACCACAGATGCCCACGAATGGATGCTTCATCCGGACATCTTCAAAGCCATCACAAGGGAATGGGGATTACCACAAATAGACTTGTTTGCATCCCCATTCAATCACCAGCTAAAGAAATTCTGCACAAGGACGTATCACCCACTTGCTTGGAAGGTGGACTCCCTATCTTTCAGTTGGAAAAGCCTGACAGCATACGCATTTCCACCACTTCCTTTGATGCACAAGGTGCTTCTAAAGATCAAAGAGGACCGTCCAAGGATCATCCTGATAGCTCCAGACTGGCCAAGACAACATTGAGGAGCATGTCTCGGGAACAAATATGGACACTACCCCTAATCCCATTACTGTTAACACAGAACAACTACAACATCCTGCATCCAAACCTGAAAACTCTGCAGCTAACTGCCTGGAACATTACATAACAGAAAATAACCCAACTTTATCCCAAAGGGTTAAAGACATAATCCTGGAGGCTCGCAGACCTTCAACAAGAAAGAATTATGCAGCAAAATGGAAAAGATATCTCATTTGGAGTACGCAAAGGGAGAAGATGTGACTCTGGTAAACATGGCCAACATCCTAGAGTACTTGGCAGAGCTCTTCCACACAGGCCTGTCCTTTTCTTCCATCAAGATACATGCATCAGCTATTTCAGCACAATACAGCTTGGATCCTCCTGTCTTCTCTCATCCCCTGCTCAGACAGTTTCTGAGAGGAATTAAAAATGTAAAACCTCCCAGGAAACCACCATTGCCAGCATGGGACTTGAACTTTGTGCTAGAAAAATTGACACTTCCTCCTTTCGAGCCAGCAGCAACAGCAGAATTACAATACTTATCCTGGAAGACTGCTTTCCTGCTGGCAATAACTTCAGCAAGAAGGGTCTCTGAACTACAGGCATTAATGGCAGTGCAACCCTTCCTGATCTTCCATCAAGATAGAGTGTCCATGAGAACAAAAAATCCTTCATTTATGCCTAAGGTGGTATCCAGAGTGTCATTAAATCAGGCTATCCACCTACCTACATTCTTCCCAAACCCACAGAACAGGGGAGAAAGACTTTTGCATACCTTGGATGTACACAGACAGTTACGCTACTACCTGGACAGGACTAAGTCCAATAGAAAAACTGACCAGCTTCTGGTAGCATATGCCACAGGAAAGGAAGGAAAACCAATTTCAAAACAGACAATCTCCAAATGGATAGGAAATTGCATTAGATTTTGTTACTCCTACCATGGAAAGAAAACCCCAGAGAACATCAGGCCTCACTCCACAAGGGCTACAGCCACTACCACAGCTTTCTTACGAGGAGTGGCTACCAAGGACATTATAGAGGCTGCTACTTGGACCTCCGTGCATACATTTGCCAAGCATTACAATTTACCTTTATACTCTAGATCCCGAGCAGGTTTTGCCACTGCTGTTTTGCAAGGGATCCTAGCTACACCATAATCTATACTCTTTCCTCCTCCCTTGTTTAGCTATGGTATTCTACCCATTTGTAATGACTGCAGATGCATCCTTGAAGGACATAGTACAGTTTTGTACCTACCATAAATGTAGATGTCCGATAGGAATGCATCTGCAGTCAGGATTACCCACCTTCCCCTCTGAGGTACTCCTAGGGTATTTGCCAGCCTTCAGCTAGCCTGGGGGGGATCTATTATGGTGTATTTGTTTGTATATATGTACATACATGCTTATTTTTTGTGTTTGCTCTCTACTATTTGGAATCATTGGCATTTATCCAAATTTAGCCTTCCAAGAGGGCACCTGGCATCTGGGGCAAGAAACACTGAGGAAAATGGCGTCGGCTGATGCCTTTATACCCGAATAACTGCAGCTGTGACGTCGGGTGAAGTGCGACACCAGCCGAGACCAGACCCAGACTTTGGAATCCGGCCGACCGAAGGGCTGCCTGACGACAGGACAACCCATTTGTAATGACTGCAGATGCATTCCTATCGGACATCTACATTTATGGTAGGTACAAAACTGTACTTTCTTAATGGTGCAATTTCAGAACTAAGTCTTCATGGTTCTTACGCCCTCTGGTCAGAAACACTATCCATTGACTACTTCAACACCAACATCTCATCCTCTGGCCCAACCTGTGGTGTTTGATTCCTTGGATCCGAGAGTTCTGGCCCCTTCTTTGTCAGATCCAAAGAGAACATGGTTGCTGTCTCCAACTGTTACTCTGAGTAAACTGGCTTTGACTTTTTAGGATTTGGATAACTCTTGGAGCCAGAGCTTCCATGTAGGATCAACTCCAAAGTTTTTGGAGCCATCTCTTCCTCTCAGAGCTTCTGCGTTGAACAGCTTGGCTCCAGCTTCCACCTCCGGTTAGAATGGAGGGAGGTGCTGTGGCAGAAACACACTTTCTCAGCTCTGTTGGCTTCCTTCTCTCCAGAGCAGTCTGCCTTCGCAGTTGTGAAGAGGGTTTTCTCTGCTTAGACAGGTCAGTGGGGCCTTCCCCCTTTTGATCCACCCTCAGCATCTCAGCTGGCTTTGCACTGTTATCCTCAGCATTCTACTTCACTGTGACAGCCAGCCCAGAGCTTCCAGACCACTCAGCCAGGTATTGTCATCTCTTCTGATACTTCTCTAGATCATCCTAGTGAAGAAGTCTGTAGAAAGAGGATGTGAAAGAGGAGGCACTTGGAGTCACCCCAGGAGTCCATTACTGAGGATACTGACTTTGATGACAGAGAAGGGTCTCCCAAGTCACCACCCAGTGACATCTCATTTGGAGGCATCCTTGAAATAATCCTTAAACAATAGGGTGATTGATCTGCCCAAAACCCAACTCCTGAAGAGTTAGTATTTCTGGAAGCTTTCGGCTGGCCTGTCTACCTTCTGGGTCACTCCTTCTGCTGATGATCTTATTGATTTGGTTTCTAAGAGGGTGTGGAAGGGACCTGCTATGACTGAGCCGATCCCCAAGAGACCAAACAGGATTCAGGCTCCACTGGTAGGAAGCAAACACTGGCGTAAGGGATTACCAGTTGATGCAATGGTTGTGGTGGCAGCTACAAAGAAGGAACTCATGGAACAGAGTTGCACTCTCCATTCCACTTAGAGAATTGACAGATTTGGGAAGAATGTGTATTCTTCAGTGACATTTGCTCTCCGATTGCTGAATCACTTGGCACACTTCATAAGATTGCAAAGGGACTTAAGGAACTTTCAAACTCCCTTTCAGGGGGCCACTACTGCAGTGGCTCAAACTTCTGTGGCCTCACAGTTGGCTGCCGTTCAGTTTATTGCAAATTCGTCTGAGGCTCATCTCGCATGCTGCAGAAGGCACCTCAAGGGCTGCGGGTTAAGTGTTGATTGGAAGGAGAGAAGAGGAAAAGGTGGAGTAGAAGGGGAGGAGCAAGTTAGAGTATAAATCTAGAGTAAGTTGTGATGGGTGGGAATTGGGGGAAGGATAGGGGAGTGGAGTGACCCACGAAAGTGAGGATCATAGAAAAACAATCAGTAAAAGAACGCAAGGTAAGAAAATGTATACTACAGATTGGAAATCCTAAACAAAACTGTACCACAGGAAACGTGGTTTAATAAAGTTGTTTTTCTTTGCTTGTGTCACGAGTGTAGGCTAAAGCTAGACCAGGTAATTTATCAGTTAGAGAGAAGACTCCATTGTGGGAATAGTTCATGGAGAAATGTTTTGCCAATTAGGAAAAAAAAGAAAGACTAGTCTTGTTTAAAGCTGGGAGGGATTCCTCTTACTATGTGCCTGCCAGAAAAGAATAAACAGCTTAACTATGCTTAGTACAAGAAGGGAATATGTAGAATCACTACTTTTTAATTAGTTCACTGTAGATACTGCAGGACCATGACAGACTTATAAAAGAAACTCTTCGTAGGACTTTTCTGTGGTTATAAGGCCAATGGGAGTTCACTATAGCCGTGACAAGGCTGTAACAGGTGGTGCGGTCTGTAAGCTGTTAATACCAATAGGTTTTCTTTTCCAGCGCTGTGAATATGGGTAAAGAGCTAAGGAAAAGAAGACATTAAAACAGGAGTCAGCACAGTGCTGTTTAGATAACTGCTAGGCAACTCTACAGTAGCAAGGGAGTAATAGTGCATAGAAGGTTATGGGAACAGAAAGGGGGGAAGAGATGAGCAACTGGATTAGTAACCGCAAAGAAAAGTAGTGGAAGTTTAAATAGGAGGATGAACACAGCAGGTCAAACAGAACAGATCAAGAGAGGCAATTACTTTGGCACTAAAAAATAGTAGAAAAACAGTCTAGCACTTGTAGTACAATATTAAGCAGAGGTTACTTTAGAATGATGTACATAAATAGCAGCTGTATGCAGTATATGCTAATGTGATGTAAATATCAGCTGTAAACTGTATACACTACTAAAAATACAGGCAGATTACTCCAACTGCTTTCACTAACAACAATGTAATATTTCACTAATTAGACCCACAACTACTTCCATTCATTGTTATAATTTAATAAGGTACATATCTGCATTAGGTTGCTAACACAAGTTGGTGGGGAGCACCTTGGTTAGAAAACAAATATGCAAACTATTATACGATGTGATAAAGCATAACAGTATTGGGCAGTACAAAGCACTGTCAGTCGCACTCACTGCTGTTGAGAGTTATCAACACTCAACAAGGAACACTAAACACAGCAAGAATTGTACATAAGATCAGGCATGAGGAGGAATCCAGCACGGGAGTTCTAATCCACAGGGGGGCTGAGTGGGAAGAGGGGATCTTTAGCTTAGAATTCAGATTTTAAATCAGATGTTTCTTTTCTTTGCTTTACATTGCAGTGCCTACATATCTTAAAACTGAGCAAATAGAAATAAAAAGAAAGAAAGAGAAAAGGAAGAAAAACAGGGACACTTGTTTACTTTAGTATCCCTGTTGCACTAAAATAATTGAGAAAACCTTACGATGTTCATCGTGTTACCCTGCTGCAGTCATCACACTTGGGTTATCCTGTCGTCAGGCGGTCCCGCAGTCGGCCGGAATTCCAAAGTCTTGGTCCGGCGTCGGTTGCTGTTGCCTCTTCCCTGACGTCAGTGCGCCAGGGGTATATATAATGCAACCGACGCCATTTTCTTCAGTCTTTCTTGCCGTGTGGTGCCCGAAGCAGAAGCAGTTCGCAAGTGCCGGTTGGCCGACTCCTGAGATTTTCAAATTTGAATTTCAGACCGAAGTCTTCTATAAAGCTAAGTACCCCGTTGGGGAAACTTTTCTTGCCTCAGACCGATGCCAGAAAAAGTTAACAAATGTATTTCTTGTGGGAAGCAAATACCTCATAAGGATTTTCATTCTTATTGCATACCTTGCCTAGGCCCAGACCACGATGTCACTACTTGTCGATTTTGTGCTAGGTTTAATAAGCGTACTATTAAAAGACGCTTTGATTTCGCACGACACTACTTCGGTAGGAAATTTAACTACACCATGCCGTCGGAGCAACCGACTACCGGCGTGCACAAAAAAACGCAAGGATAAGGACAGACAGCCCAGGCCTAAGCCAGATTCCGAGGCCTCGGCTGAGCCGGTCTCCGGTAATCAGTGAGGCTCTGATGCAGCCCCTGACTACCGCAGATCTGGAACCCGAAACCGCTACGGAATTTTTGGCGGAATGCACCAGGCCGACGCAGCCATTTAGTTCAGGCCCTTCCGACGACATTGCTACAAAGGACGTCGGTGCTACAGAAACGCCATTGGTTTCTGAAGGCGTTTTCAGACCAACGACCCTCACCATTAAAACGTTTTCTAAGACTAAGACTCCTACTAAATCTAAAAGGACTGCACTTCAGTCTCCTGTTCAAGGCCCCATGCCTAAGAAACAGATGCTCAAAATGGCTGAAGATTTGATTTATTTAATCAGGGGTTCCCAGCCCCCTCCTGACAAAAGGCCTAGACAAGAGGAAGATTACGCATCCTCTGAACAAGTGTCCATTTCTTCAGACTCCTCTGAGGACCAAGATTACTCCTTCTCTCCTTATGAAGATTCTGATGCTGAGGACTCTATTCCCTCAGCTTCTCCTCCTGAAGACTACTCCTTTGGGGAAACTTTACACACTGAGGGAACATTTTCACTGGGAAGGTCAGGACTACTCTGACTCGAAGAAAAGGCTCAGAGAGTTTCTTTTACTCCCCCAACACAGACAACTTGCCATCCCACCAGTTTTGGACATTGTGGATGATGTTTACTTAGAATCCAGTTTCAACCCAGACTGTCTACCTCCTGCTCCAGCTAAGCCTGACAGATAGTATAGAGTGCCTGATTCCCACACATTTCTTTACAAAAGCCCTGTAGCTGATCCAGCGACCATCTCCCAGGGTCCCAAGGGGGCTAAGGCTTCTATGGCTAAAAACCCAGTACCTTCTGAGAGAGATTCCAGAGCACTAGACAGGTGGGGGAAAAAGGTTTACACCTCAGCCACACTAGCTATGAGGGCACTGAATTGCCAATTTCACATACTTAAGTATCAGCAATTCCTAATCTCTCAGTTAATGCAAAGAATAACCACTCTCCCTCAACAATCTGAATTGAAAGAAGTACAGGATCTGTTACACGCCACTGAGCAGGTGGGCAAACATACCTTACAATGTGGGTTTGATTCTCTGGAGGCCTCCTACAGAGCAGCTGTCACTGGGTCTGTTATACGTAGGCATGCTTGGTTAAAGGAACAAACTCTGCCTGATCATGTTAAAGCAAAACTACTAGATGCTCCCTTACAGCAGGATGTTCTTTTTGGAGTTAAAGCAGAAGAAGCTTTAAAGAAAAGGGAGGATAAGGCAAAATCTATGCAGAGAGTCAAAGATTTCCTACAGGTACAACCCCCTCGCTTCAGCAGAAACTGGCCAACAAAAAATTGGTCCTTTCCAGCTTCTGACAGACCACAGGGGGGTGAATACAGACGCCCAAGGGGCAGAGGACAACCACAAGCCCAAACCTTGCCAATGGGGCACTACAACACAAGGAGAAGACGGGTCCCAATCCACTAGAAGGCACACTCAATGACTTGCACCTCATCCGGCCAAGCAATACTCTCTTGGCAGCCCCCTTGGGGGGAAAACTAGCACTTTTTGCAGACAACTGGCACATTGTCACAAAGGACAAATGGGTCCTAGACATAATTTTATGAGGATACAGATTCCACTTTCACACCTTGCTAATGAAAAGAGGAATGCCAAACCTGCCACAAAATCAATGGGCAGAGGCACAAAAGCAAATTACAGCTCTCATGGACATGAGAGCCATTCAACTGGTACCTACCCAAGAGCAAGGCCAAGGATTTTGCTCAAGACTCTTTCTAGTGCCCAGAAAGGACAATGCCTGGAGACCAATTCTGGACCTTTCAATTCTAAATGCTTACTTACAAGTACCCAAATTCAAGATGCTAACACTACAGCAACTACTTCCCATGTTGGGCAAGGAAGCATGGCTAGTAACATTGGACCTCAAGGAGGCATACCTGCATGTCCCTATCAGACAAAGTTGCAGAAGATACCTCTGTTTTCATTGCAGGTTCAACCCATTACCAATTCTCTGCACTGCCCTTTGGCTTATCTACTGCGTCCAGAGTCTTCACAAAATGCCTGGCACCAGTAATTGCATACTGCAGACAAAGAGGAATTCAAATATATCCATACCTGGACGACTGCCTCTTCCAAGCAGAAAGCAAAGACATTCTCTTACATCATCTGGCCTTTGTAAAGCATCTACTAAACTGCCTGGGGTATACAGTAAACAAAAAGAAGTCAAAACTAGTACCCTCACAAAAAATGACATTCCTGGGTGCCAGCTTGAATACAACGGCCCAGAAGGCTTATCTTACGCCAGACATGCAACTACAGCTGACTCAATATTTCAAGACAATGGCAACAAAGACCCAATTAACTGCAAGAAAAATTCTGCAGGCCTTGGGCTTCATGACATCTTGCATACTAATAATACCATTTGCAAAGCTACATATGAGAAATTTACAGTGGTACCTAAAAAGCGTATGGTACCACAGCTTGGACACAATGATATCTCTCATTCCCTGCCTACAACAGGAATTTCTATGGTGGTCACGGGCATGTCACCTCAACAAGGGTCAGCCTTTCACCTTGCCCCCAGCCAGGCAAACTATCACAACAGATGCTTCAGATTACGCCTTGGGGGCACACATGGCAGGGCAATGCGTTCAAGGCCTATGGACTGCAGATCAAAGAAATCTGCACATAAATCAAAAAGAGATGCTAGCTGTACAGAAAGCTCTGACAGTCTTCAAGGATCTATTACATCCAGGACAACTGGCAATAAAGATGGACAACACCACAGTAATGTGGTACATAAACAAACAAGGGGGTACACATTCCTACCCTCTATGCAGGCAAGCATTGATCTTATGGAACACAGCTCTGGCTTACCAAGTTCAGTTACAAGCTCAATTCCTGCCAGGACAGAAGAACACATTGGCAGACGACCTCAGCAGAAACATCAATGATCCCCACGAGTGGAAACTAGATCCACAAATATTTGCAATGATAACTCAAAAATGGGGCCTTCCAGACATAGACCTGTTTGCCAGTCCTCAAAACTATCAACTGACAAAATTTTGTACAAGGACATTTCACCATCAAGCTTGGAAAGTGGACGCACTCTCTTTCAGTTGGAAAAACCTGACAGTATATACCTTCCCTCCATTGTCTCTCCTCACAAAGGTTTTTCTGAAAGTCAAAAAGGAGAGACCACGACTGATTCTCATAGCCCCAGACTGGCCACGCCAGCACTGGTACCCGCTATTGAGAAATATGGCCCACAGCCCACCATGGATATTGCCTCAAATCCCCCATTTGCTCACACAACAAATCAATCAGATTCTACACAGCTAGCTCAAAACTTTAAATCTGGCTGCATGGCAAATCTACTAAACATCCAACCAGCTCCTCTTTCCCACACAGTTCTGGATGTTATTCTGGAAGCCAGGAGATCAAGCACCAGGAAGGCTTATTTGGACAAATGGAAAAGGTTTTGTGCCTGGAACCAAGCTAAAGGCCAAGACACAATTCAGCCTCACATTCTACAGTATTTAGCTGAGATGTTGCACAAAGGACTTTCTTTTTCCTCCATTAAAATCCATGCTTCAGCTATTTCAGCTCACTACAATACAGATCCACCTTTATTTTCACATCCTCTTCTAAGGCAGTTCCTCAGAGGGGCAAATAACATTAGACCACCCAGGAGATGCACCAACATAGGACCTCAATTTTGTTCTGGAAAAACTAACGCTACCTCCCTTTGAACCAGCTTTCTCTGCAGATCTTCAGTTCCTATCATGGAAGACTGCCCTGCTGCTAGCAATAACTTCAGCTAGAAGAGTCTCAGAGCTACAGGCACTAATGGCAGTGGAACCTTTCCTCATTTTTCATCAAGACAAAGTTTCTCTACGAACTAATCCTTCCTTTATGCCAAAGGTGGTTTCCAGTGTGGCTTTAAATCAAACCATCCACTCGCCCACCTTCTTCCCAAATCCACAGAATAAAGGTGAGAAACTCCTGCATTCCTTGGACATTCACAGGCAACTTGGTTACTACTTGGACAAAACTAAGGCTTTCAGAAAATATGACCAGCTCTTTGTATCCTATGCTACAGCTTCTCAAGGGAAGGCTATATCAAAACAAACCATTTCTAAATGGATAGGTCATTGCATACGTTTCTGCTATACCCATCAGGGGAAACCAGTCCCTGCTACCATTAGGTCCCACTCTACCAGGGCAACAGCTACTTCTACAGCTTTTCTCAGGGGGGTTCCAACCAAGGAGATTTTAGAAGCTGCAACTTGGAGTTCAGTACACACCTTTACCAAACACTATCACTTACCTCTTTACTCAAAGACCAGGGCGGGCTTTGCCACTGCAGTTCTGCAGGGCCTTATAGCCTCCACTAACCCTCTCTGATACCTCCCCCTTTCCTTAGCTTTGGGATTCAACCCAAGTGTGATGCCTGCAGCAGGGTAACACGATGAACATAGTACAGTATTGTACCTACCACAAATGTAGATGTTCAAGTGTTCACCCTGCTGTAGTCCAGGTTACCCTCCCTCCATCCCCTCTGATCTACTGGCTAATTCTCTTCAATACCTTACTGATGTATTTGCTTATAGCTGAAGGGATTTTGTGTTTGTGCAGAGGTTACTCCATTTGATACTAATTTCTGACCACCTTTTTGGGGGCACCTGACATCTGGGGCAAGAAAAACTGAAGAAAATGGCGTCGGTTGCATTATATATACCCCTGGCACACTGACGTCAGGGAAGAGGCGACAGCAACCGAAACCGGACCAAGACTTTGGAATTCCGGCCGACTGCGGGACCGCCTGACAACAGGATAACCCAAGTGTGATGACTGCAGCAGGGTGAACACTCGAACATCTACAACCAAATCGAAATGTTCTCAGTAACCCACCCCCTACCTGAGACTATTGGTCTCAGGGGTGGGTCAGTCAATGATTTGTGTATTTTGGGAAGTGCCTTAAAGATGGGTGTAACTGGCTTCTCAATCATCAAGAAATCTAAAAGCTCTTGTGAAATCTGCATTTGGGGGGGGGGCGTTAAACAGTTAACAGAATTAACTGAATCCAAATGGATTTTGGAGATGACAGCCCATAGGGATCCAGGGCTGAATGATGTAGTCCCCCTAAAGCCAGCCCGCAAGAATAGGCGGGCTTTTTATTAGATTCCCATTGGTTGTTGAGTTTTTTAAATTACTTTATTTGTTTGAGGAATTTTATCTGATGAAGGGCCATAGCCCGAAAGCGCTCATCTCTTATTGTAATTGTGTTATAATAAATTTTATATTTGGTGAACAGCAGTATCCAGCAGCGTTTTTTCGTTTTGTGTGTTGAATGAGGTAGCAATATTTTCTGAGGAGTGAGGGATGTTAGGAGGAGGGGTACTGACTTTACCTGGGTGGAGGATGGAGTTTATGGAGGACCAGAATTATTTGGGGCTGTGTTCGGAGGAGTCTAGGGCAGACTGGTAGTATTGGAATTTGTCCTGTTTTATTAGCTTTTTGAATCTATTGCGTAGTTCTAGCAATTTCTGTCTAGTTGAGGGGGTCTTGGTTTTGCGCCAGTGTTCCCAGGCTTTATCCCTGTTTTTCATTTCTGACGTAGTGGTTTTCTGTAGTCATGGGGAGAGTTGTGCTTTGATTCTGGAAAGTCATATGGGGGCATGGTAATTAAGGATGCTCAGGAAGGTAGTATTAAAAAATTCAACTGAGTCATCAAGACTGAGGTACTTTAGAGGATGCCAGTTACATTCTTTGAGGGAGGAGATGAATGTGAGTGGGTTAAAGTTTATTTTTTTACGTATCTGACAGTAGAATTTCCAATTTTGAACCTCATACTTGCTTTTCGACATTTCCTATGTAATGGAATAAATGTGTTCCTCTTCTGCCTGGTGTACAATGAGTAGTCATTCTCCACAAACACTCTGCTGTCTCCCGGTTTTAGTACAGTGGATATAAAAAGTGCACACACCCATTAAAATGCCAGGATTTTGTGATCTAAAAAAATGAGACCACAATAAATCATTTCAAAACTTTTCCCACCTTTAATGTGACCTATAACCTGTACAATTCAATTGAAAAACAAATCTGTTAGGGAAAAAAATATAAAAAATCAAAAATGTTCAATAAGCTGGTTGCATAAGTGTGCACACCCTTAAACTAATACATTGTTGAAGCACCTTTTGCTTTAATTACAGCATTCTGTCTTCTTGGGTACACACCTGCCATCAATTAAAGAGACTGTGATTAAACCCCAACTAAAGTTTAGCTGTCCTAGTAGGATTTTCCTGACTTACTCAATTCCCTTCTACAGCAAAAGCCATGATTCACAGAGAGCTTACAAAGCATCAAAGGGCTCACTCTGTTGAACGGTATCAGTCAGGAGAAGGGTACAAAAAAATTTCCACAGCATTGGATATATCATGGAACACAATGAAGACCGTCATCAAAAAGTGGAGAAGTATGGGAAAACAGTGATGTTGCATAGAACTGGATGTCCCTCCAAAATTGATGAAAAGACTATATGGAAACTGGTCAGGGTGGCTGCCAAGAGACCTACAGCAACACTGAAGGAGCTATTGGAATTTCTGGCATGTACTGGTTATATACTACATGTGATGATAATCTTCCGTATTTTCCATATGTCTGGCCTGTGGGGTACGTTTGCAAGACGGAAGCCTTTTCTTACACAGAAAAATATCCAGGCCCGGCTAAAGTTTGCAAAACAATACATAGTCTCCCAAAAGCATTTGGGAAAATGTGTTATGGTCTGATGAGTCCAAGGTTAAATTTTTTGGTCACAATTCCAAAAGGTACATTTGGTGCAAAAACAACACTTTGCATCAACAAAAGAACACCATCCCCATGGTGAAGCATGGTGGTGGCAGTATCATGCTTTGGAGTTGCTTTTCTTCAGCTGGAACTCGGGCGTTAGTCAAGGTGGAGGAAGTTCAGTTCCAAATACCAGTCACTTTTGGCCCAAAACCTTCAGCCGTCTGCTAGAAAGCTGAAGATGAAGAGAAATTTCATCTTTAAACATGACAATGACCTCAAGCATACATCTAAATCAACAAAAGAATGGTTTCACCACAAGAAAATTAGTTTTGGAATGGCCTGGCCAGACCCCAGACCTAAATCCAATAGAAAATCTGTGGGGTGACCTGAAGAGTGCTGTGAACAACAGATGCCCTCTTAGTCTGACAGACTTAGAGCTCTTTTGCAAGGAAGAGTGGGCAAATGTTGCCAAGTCAAGATGTGCCATGCTGACTCCTATCCAAGAAGACTGAATGCTGTAATTAAATCAAAAGGTGCTTCAACAAAGTATTAGTTTAAGGGTGTGCACACTTATGCAACCAGCTTATTGTAAGTCTATTATTTTTAATTTTTTTCCCCTAACAGATTTTTGTTTTTCAATTGAATTGTACAGGTTGTAGATCAGATTAAAAGTGGGAAAAGGTTTGAAATGATTTATTGTGGTTTAATTTTTTTTTATCACAAAAACATGGCATTTTAACAGGGGTGTGTACACTTTTTATATCCACTGTACTTTGTCTTTCTGCCACAGTTTTGTCAGAGTCAACTCCTGCTGGTAAGATTGCATTTTTACTATTGATGTCTTTCAAGGATGCATCTGCAGTCATAACATATGGGTTGTCCTGCCTCAGGCAGCCCTTCGGTCGGCCGGATTCCAAAGTCTGGGTCTGGCCTCGGCTGATGTCGCATTTTCCCCGACGTCAGAGCCGCTGGGGTATAAAAGCATCAGCCGACGCCATTTTCCTCAGTCTTTCTTGCCGAGCGGTGCCCGAAGCAGAAGCGGTTCGCAAGTGCCGATCGGTCAGATCCAGTGATTTCAGCTACCGAAGACTTCGAAAAAAGCTAAGTACCCCGTTGGGGACTCTTTCTTGCCTCAGCCGATGTCAGACAAAGTAAATAATTGTTTAACTTGTGGGAAACAAATACCTCATAAGGATTTCCATTCTTACTGCCTTCCTTGCTTAGGCCCAGACCACGATGCATCGGCCTGTTTAGCCTGTGCCTCCTTCAACCGACGAACGCTTAGACGTCGGTCGGAGTTTGCAGAGGAATTTTTTGGAACCAATTTTGCTTATAAAATGCCGTCGGAGACTCTGACTTCGCATATGGTCAAAAAACGCAAGGAAAAGGACCGACACTCGCGGCCCGCGGTTTCAGCTGAAACCACAGCTAGGCCTACCTCGAGTGTCTCGGTTTCGGCCGAAACAGAGTCCTCGGCGTTGCCTTCTTCCGCAACCATACTTCCACCACCGAGGCCCGAGAGGCCCCGGCTGAGTCGGCTTCAGAACTACCTACCGAAGCTAGTGTTCAGGAATTGTCCGACACCATACCTTTGGACATTTCTACCCCTGCACGTGGGGCAGCTAGGCCCCCTGCTTCCATGTCCATCAAGGCCTTCTCTAGGGCTAAAGCTGCCAAACTTTCAAAAGCTTTGCCTGCCAAATCTACCTCCCAGAGGCCTTCCTCTAGTTCACAGATCCTCAGCCTTGCTGAGGACCTTATTTCCTTAATTAGGGGTTCACAACCTCACCCAGACAGGGCCTCTCACCCTCCTCCAGAAAAAAGGCCCAGGACTGACCCCTCTGATCCACACTCCTCTGATGATTCCATGGATGGATCTGAGTTGTCAGACCACCAGGAAGGGGCTTACTCGCCTTATGAGGACTCAGATGCAGAGGAATCTATTCCTTCGGCCTCCCCTCCTGAAGAGTTTTCCTTTGGTGAGACTCTACACTCCATGAGAGATCATTTTCAATGGCAAGGTCAGGATTTCTCTGATTCTAAAAAAAGATTAAGGACCTTTTTGCATTTGCCTCAGCATAGGCCCTTAGCTATACCTCCTGTTCTGAATGTAATTGATGATGTGTACAATGATGTCAGTACAGCCCCTGATACTCTCCCTCCGGCCCCTGCCAAACCTGACAGATACTACAGGGTCCCGGATTCTCATTTCCATTTGTATAAAGCCCACTCTGCAGACCCAGCAACTATTTCTCAGGGCCCTAAAGGGGTTGCGGCCGTTACTACCAAAAATCCTCTACCCTCTGACAGAGAGTCCAGAGCTTTAGAGAGATGGGGAAAGAAGGTGTATACTTCTGCAACTCTTTCGGTCAGGGCATTAAACTGTCAATTTCATATGATACAGTACCAGGAGTATTTGTTAGATGAACTTAATAAGAAACTTGCTTCTCCTGAACCCCTACACCGTAAATCCCTTCAGGATTTGGTACACAACTAACAACAGGTTAGTAATCATTTCTTAAAATGTGGCTATGATGCACTGGAGGCTTCATGTAGATCAGCTATGACTAGGGCAGTTATTCGTAGGCATGCCTGGCTGAAGGAGCAATCTTTGCCAGACCATGTCAAAGCTAAACTCCTTGATGCTCCAATGGAGAAACAAAATTTATTTGGCTCCTCTCCTCAGGAGATCTTAAAAAAGGTTGAAGAAAAGGCAAAATCTGTACAAACAGTTAGAGTTCCTGCAAGTTCAACCACCGAGATTCAGCAGAAACTGGCCTACTAAAAATTGGTCCTTTCCAGACTCGGACAGAGCCCAGAGAGGCAGGAACAGGTGCCCTAGAGGCAGAGGTCAATCCAAGGGCTCCTACAGAGGCCGTCAGTGGCAGCCTGCCAACCAGAGGAGTAGCGCAGCAGCAACAACTACTACTACACCAGGGCAGGGTCAATGACTTAACTCTGATTCCGCCTACCAGGGATCAACTGGAAGCACCCTTGGGCGGAAAACTGGCTTTATTCTCAAAAAACTGGCATTATATCACAAAGGATACATGGACACTGCAAATAATAGACAAAGGATACAGGTTCCATTTCCACACTTTGCCAAAAAGAGGCGGAATGCCAAACCTTCCACCAAATCAGAGGGCAGAGGCTTTAAAACAAATCAGCAATTTACTTCAGATGAAAGCTATAGAAAAGGTACCATCTTCAGAACAAGGCCAAGGATTTTACTCCAGACTATTCCTTGTACCAAGAAAGGAAAATCAATGGAGGCCTATTCTCGACCTGTCCGCACTGAACACTTACCTCATTGTGCCAAAATTCAAAATGCTGACCCTGCAGCAACTTCTTCCCATGTTGGGCAAGGGGTCTTGGCTGGTGACTCTAGATCTCAAGGAGGCATACCTGCACGTCCCTATTCGACCAAACTGCAGAAGACACCTCAGATTTCTTGCAGGATCAGAGCATTATCAATTCTCAGCATTGCCCTTTGGCTTATCTAATGCGCCCAGAGTATTCACGAAATGCCTGGCATCAGTAATTGCACATTGCAGACTACAGGGAATTCAAATTTACCCATACCTGGACGACTGCCTAATACAAGCGGACAACAAGAAAAATTTGATAAAGGACTTGGCCTATGCCATTCATCTGCTACAGACCTTGGGATACACAGTCAACATCCAAAAGTCAAGACTAGTACCATCCCAAAGGATAACCTTTTTGGGTGCAGATCTGGATACAACCACCCAAATGGCCTTTCTCACAGAAGAAAAACAAAAACAACTTCCAGAGTACTTCATGATTCTGACAAGACAAACTCAGCTTACTGCAAGGAAAATCCTGCAGGCCCTGGGTTACATGGCATCCTGCATAATCCTAATACCACATGCCAGGCTGCATATGAGGAAATTACAATGGTACCTCCGGAGTGTATGGTCTCAGCACAGTCACAGTTTGGAAACCATGATACCAATCATTCCATGCCTTCAAAAGGAATTCCTGTGGTGGGCTCAGGCCTGCCAGTCCAACAAAGGGTTGCCTTTCAACAAACCAAAACCAAGGCAGACCATCACCACGGACGCCTCAGACCGAGGATGGGGAGCACACATGGGGGACAAATGTATCCAAGGCCTATGGTCTCAGGGACAGCTAAGCATGCACATAAACCAAAAGGAAATGCTGGCAGTGAGGCATGCAATCCAGGCATTCAAACCCTTCCTCCAACAAGGACACCTGCTAATAAGGACAGACAACACCACGGTCATGTGGTACATAAACAAACAGGGAGGCACACATTCTTACCCTCTATGCCGGATGGCTATGAATCTGTGGGAACTATGCCTGAATCTCAATATCCAACTACAGGCCCAATTCGTGCCAGGGAAAGAAAATGCACTGGCGGACAGCTTAAGCAGAACTTCCATGGATGCACACGAATGGATGCTGCACCCAGACATCTTCCAACTCATAGCAAATACATGGGGAATGCCAGAGATAGATTTGTTCGCCTCCCCACTCAATCATCAACTGAAGACATTCTGTTCAAGGACATACCACCCACAAGCTTGGAGGGTGGACTCTCTCTCTTTCAGCTGGAAAGGCCTAACAGTATATGCCTTCCCACCTCTCCCATTGATGTACAAGGTTCTACTGAAGATCAGAGAGGAACAGCCAAAAGTGATACTAATAGCTCCGGACTGGCCCAGACAGCACTGGTACCCATTATTGAGAAGCATGTCTCAGGCAAAATCATGGCCTCTCCCCCTATGGCCTCTTCTTCTGATGCAGAACAATTTCAAGACCCTGCATCCCAACTTGAAAACGTTGCAGCTAACTGCCTGGAAAATTCCTTAAATCCCAATCAAGCTGCTTTATCTCAGAGGGTGAAGGACATTATCCTGGAGGCTCGCAGGCCTTCCACAAGGAAGACATACTCAGCTAAATGGAAGAGATTTCTCATTTGGAGCACATCAAAGGGCACAGATGTCACAGTGGCAAACCTAACACATATCCTAGAATACTTAGCAGAATTGTTCCACAATGGCCTGTCCTATTCTTCCATTAAGATTCATGCCTCAGCAATTTCAGCAGAATACAATGTGGATCCACCTATCTTCTCACACCCTCTCCTCAGACAATTTCTGAGAGGGATCAAAAATATTAAACCTCCAAGAAGACCCCCTCTACCTGCCTGGGATCTCAACTTTGTGCTGGAGAAACTGACACTGCCTCCTTTTGAACCAGCAGCATCTATCTTGGAAAACTGCATTCCTTCTGGCAATCACTTCAGCAAGAAGAGTATCTGAGTTACAAGCATTAATGGCAGTGCAGCCTTTTCTTATTTTCCACCAGGACAGGGTATCACTAAGAACCAATCCTACTTTTATGCCAAAGGTGGTATCTAGGGTATCCCTGAACCAAGCTATCCACTTGCCTACGTTCTTCCCTAATCCACAGAATAGAGGGGAAAAACTTTTGCACACCCTGGATATACACAGACAACTATGCTACTACTTGGACAGAACAAAAACTAGCAGAAAAACTGACCAACTTTTTGTAGCATATGCAACTGGGGTGCAAGGAAGAGCAATTTCCAAACAGACAATTTCAAAAAGGGTAGGAAATTGCATTCGATTTTGCTACTCCTTTCATGGAAAGACAGTTCCTGAAAATATCAGGCCTCACTCCACAAGGGCCACGGCCACCACTACAGCCTTCCTACGAGGGGTGGCTACCAAGGACATTTTAGAAGCTGCTACTTGGAGCTCCGTGCATACATTTGCCAAGCATTACAATCTACCCTTATACTCTAGATCCAGAGCAGGGTTTGCTACTGCAGTCCTGCAAGGGATCTTAACTACACCATCCTTTTCTTAGTACCTCCTCCCCCAGATTGGCTATGGTATTCTACCCATATGTTATGACTGCAGATGCATCCTTGAAGGACATAGTACAGTTTTGTACCTACCATAAATGTAGATGTCCGATAGGTATGCATCTGCAGTCAGGATTACCCTCCCTCCTTCCCCTCTGTGGTATTTCTAGGGTGCTTACCCTTCTTTTAGCTAGCTGGGGGAATCTATTATGGTGTATTTGTTTGTTTATATATGTATAAAATTTGCAAATGTTTGGAACTTTCAGCTTTTATCCAAATTTAGCCTTCCTAGAGGGCACCTGGCATCTGGGGCAAGAAAAACTGAGGAAAATGGCGTTGACTGATGCTTTTATACCCCAGCCGCTCTGACGTCGGGGAAAATGCGACATCAGCCGAGGCCAGACCCAGACTTTGGAATCCGGCCGACCGAAGGGCTGCCTGAGGCAGGACAACCCATATGTTATGACTGCAGATGCATACCTATCGGACATCTACATTTATGGTAGGTACAAAACTGTACTTTTTCTCATAGCCAAGTTTGGAGCATACATATGATGTGCCTTTCCAATTAACAGTTCCTGTTGAGGAATACCAGTCTAGGAAATTATTTTTGCTACAGTCTGCTCTTCCAGCTTCTCTGGTACAGCAGTAAATCTCAGTTTTTTTCTATGTGCTCTGTACTCTAATTCTATTATTTTTTTGAAATATCTCTTCTTGTGCAGTCGTGTATCCAGCCCAGCCATTTCTTAATTTTCACCTCTTAGTTTTGCATTTATCATCTTCTATTTAAAGCTTCTTCCTTTATTTCCAGCCTTGTATTGTTTGAATTGATACTCCATCAATGTTTCATGTATTTTAGTCAGGTCTGTATGCAATTGCTTTATACTTTCCTCATGGTTACTGGAAGTCATGTCTGGAGCTCACACTTTTTTGCTGAACAGCTACAGTACTTTTCCCAGTCATTTTTTTATCACCTAGCTGATTTTCTTTCAGGTCCTCTGTATTTCTTATTTATTGGCATCCAGGCAGTGCACCTACTAGTTAGTTACTGAAATTTACTCAGAAATCCAGGTCCAGTGGGTTTCTATGTTAAGTTTATGTTTTCACAGAGAGAGAGCCAGAAATAAGCTGTTACTCCATGTGCAGCCATGTTGGAAGTGGGCCTCTTTAGAATTTCCCTTTAGAGCATTTTCCTTTCAGCTTGGAACCCCCACAATGGTGCTTACAGACAGATTATACACACAGAAAGACCTCTGCTTTGGCACTGTTAAAAGTCAAAGTGAAAAGTGATTTGTTTCTTCTCCCAACATTGTAAGGTGTTGCATTCAGATGCAGGAAGTGTTACATTGTATTTAAACTGCCTTTTTAGGAAATTGGTACACTCTTCCCACATTTAATTCCATCTGTTGTCAAGATCTTTAATGTAAAGGGACATGTAATGTTCCATCAAGGAAGATACTTGTAGAGAACTCATGCAAGCCCAATATGCAACAAAGTCTAGAAGATTTAGGATCTTTGCTTGAAAGTGTTTACATAGGCATTTTTATACCCCAGGTAGGACTCCAGAATTTTTCCTCGGGGGGGGGGGGCAGCAAATGTTGGAGGTGTGTTGGGGAAGAAAGAGGTAACTGAGAACATATTTTCTGGGAATGTAATGATTCCCTGCAGACTGCTTTGTCAGAGGTAAGTAAGGAAATTACTTTTTTGAGAATCAGAATTGCCGAGACATAGTAAGGCCTTGCTGAGTCTAATTGTGGTAGCTGCCAAAAAAGCAATTACTAGAAAATAGAAATCCGGGTCTAAACTAACTTTACTAGAAGTAGCGAATATAGTAACAGATAAAACAACTGGAACTGGGATCTTCAGATAAGGGTAGGAGCAACTTACATAGTGAACAATGGGAATTGTGGGAGCAGTACATGCAATGGAAGAATGAGGTTTAAAACAGGGCAGGATTTGAATGAGCTGTGCAATGTTTTCCCCCCCAAAATCTGTATTTCAATTTTCTTTTTTTCCAAATAATAACAACAATACAGTAACTCAAAAACATAAATAAACAATACAAATACATATCTAAAGAAAACAGACAACAATCTCGTTCCGAGAAAATTATACATACATATATATATATATATATATATATATATATATATATATATATATATATATATATATATATATATATATATATATATATATATATATATATACACACACACACACAATATATACACTATAAGTCACTACATAGTCAAGTAGAGTATGATAATTCTTATGTTCATTTGGTCTCATAAGGGATAGTGGAATGGGGATAGTCTATATAGAAAGTAAAGATAGAAATTCAACCATTTATTGTATGGTTAGGGAAAATATCTAGATACACATATACTAAGAGAAGGGGGAAGATGCAAGAAAACTGGCTATACTACATTCATTTCTTATTAAAAGGTTAGCTTCTCATGTCAATTTGTGGGCGAATTTTATTTGTCAAGAATTATATCTAGTAAGTAATCCCAATATTTTTGGTAATAGCGTTTGTTTTTTGTTTTTGAATAAACTAATTTGTGAGATGAGATGTATTTGATAGCAAGATTGCTAAAATTTTCCCATGTAATTGGTGACATGACATTCCAATTCTTTGTAATAAAGAATTTAATAAGGGCACACATCGTAATAAAGACGTTTTAATATTTTTGGAAGTTGATTGATGTTAATGTGCAATATAGCGGTCTCTCATGTAAGGGTTGATTTTTCATATCCCATCTTCTCTAATCTTACTCTCGAGGAACACCATAAGTTGTGTATCTTAGTACAGTTCCACATGACATGTAAAATATCAGCTGTTTGATCCAAACAATGTGGACATACAGGCGAAAAGTTAGGAGTGATTTTATTTAATTTAGATAAGGTATAATATAGATTATTTACCATAATTTGTGTATATAACAGCTTCTTGAAAGGAATGAATTTGATTGTATTTTCAATGGCTAGTTTCTTATTTTCTTCAGTCAGTGATTGATTTTTCATTTGCCAATAGTTTGAACATAATAAAGAATTCTGATGTTTTGCGCTCATTACAATTTTATAAGTCCTAGAAATTGTTTTCCCTTCAATTGCAAGATTTTCAAGTACTCATTTAACCAAATTTATGTTCTGTAAGTCGGTGTGTGTATTTGTGAGAATTTAGCACTTATAAGATGGTGAAGTTCGTTAAGGATAATACTATATTTCTTAGGAAGTTTGAGTTCAAGTCTCATTTGCCCCGTGTTAGAGTCTTTCCATTGGTATATATCCCATATTGTGTAGTCTTTTATCAAGGGGTAGTTTGTTAGGTTTACGGGTTTATTATTTATTAGTAGATTAGGCTTTAGGTGTAACGGTTGTATAAGGGCAAAAGCGTCAGCTATTTGCAATGATTTAAATAGTTTCTGTGTTGTAAGAATCGTGTTTTTAATTAGTGGGTGTAGATTCTTCGTGTATATGCTAGCCTGGTTTAAATTCAAGAATGGTAGGGATTTGATATTATAGCCAAGGGATTTCAACTGTTCATACCAGATTTTGGTCCACTGTGGTATCCAAGTATTTATATAAGAGTCCTAATTTATTATTTGTATTAGTCTGTAGACCGTAATTATACTATAGTAAAGCTTAAAATCAGGCAACCCCGATCCCCCCTTATCTTTGGCAAGTACAAGTTTTCCATATTTAATTCTGGTAGATTTGGGATACCATAAGAATCTTGATATAGCTTTTTCCATGGCGAGGAAAAAGTTTTGGGGAATATTTGAAAAAGTAGCATTTAATTGAAAGAGTATTCTTGGTAGAAAATTCATCTTGACAACACTAGCTTTTGACAGTAGACATATTGATGTTCTATCTATCAATATCGTTTTGAATACTAGTCCAAGTACGTAGTAGGTTATTGTTTATAATATCTTTGAAGTCCAAAGTAAATAGTATTCCTAGATATTTTATCTGATAGTTTATTTTGATCTCATTCATGGGAAAGTACAATTCTTTATGACCTTTAGGATTGAGGGGAAATATGTGTGACTTGTTTAAATTTAAGTTATAGTTTGAAACTACGGAGAACTCATCAGTAGCTTTAAGTATTTTTGGGAGGTCAGTAGTGGGGAGTTGGAAGTATATATTTAAGTCATCGGCAAAGGCCGAGTATATAAGATTTGTATTGTGGTTTCTGGGAATATGATGAAAGATTTTTTTTGTGAAATAAACAGAAGGAGGGGTTCTAAATAAAGATTAAATAGGTATGGCGAAAGAGGACATCCTTGTCTTGTACCACTGGATGAGAGTATAGGGTTAGTTATAAGTTTGTTTACCTGTATAGTTGTAGAAGCTTTCTGATACAGAACGTGGATCATTTTAATGAATTCTTGAGGAAAACCATATAAAGGCAGTATATTAAAGATAAAGTGTAAGTTTACTCTATCAAATGCTTTGGTTGCATCTACTGTAAGGGCATATCTGGGGCATTTATCACTATTAAGTAGTCTTACAATGGTATCTAAGAGGAGGGTGTTGTCACTTGTTTGTCCGTTTGTCATAAAGCCCATTTGTTGTTGGGAAATAATAGAGGGGAGTATATTCTTAAGTCTATTTGCTATAACATGGGCTAATATCTTAAGATCAGTGTTTATGAAGGCTATTGGTCTATAATTTGCTGGATCTGTTGGGTCAGAATGCGGTTTAGGAATCAACACTGTCTTGGAGTTATTTAAGAATTTGTCTGTTATGCCATATTGTATTGTGTAGTTGAAAACTTTTAATAACACTTTGGAGATAGGTTTCATGAATAACTTATAAAAATCAGATGTGTATCCATCAGGCCCAGGGGATTTACCTAGTTTTAGTTTGTTTATTGCAGCTTTTATCTCTTAATTGTAACAGTGATTTTAAGAGTTTCCTTTAATCTTCTGTAATCTGTGGAAAGTGTATATTATGTATAAAATCCTCATATCTGTCTGTAGATGGTGATAAGGGTATATTGTATAATTTCTTATAAATATCTTCAAAAGCGTCCACTATATCTTGGTCTTTATATTTCACCTGTCCTTCATATTTTATTTCTTTGATCCTAGGAGGTCCACTTTTTATGTTAATTAGTCTAGCTAGGAATTTTGATGGTGTTTGAGCCCATTCTGAATATTGATATATTGACCTTAATTCTAAGAAGGAAATATTTTCTAAATAGTGTTTGTGTAATTGTTTTTGCCAATCAATTATATTTTCCTCAAGTTCTTTAGAATATTTTTCCTGAAGTTCTAGTTCAGCAGTGTTTATTTGATACTCTAGTTCATTCTTAAGATGTTATATATTTTTTGAGCCATGCAGATTTTTGAATAATACCCCTGATGACCGCCTTGGTAGCCGCCCATTGTATGTCATATGGAATTTGAGTGGATATAAGATCATTTTGGAGTTGGGCTAAGAGCTGTGCAATGTTTGATGACTGGATAGATTATAAGTGAGATATAATGTTTGCAGCTACAATTGTGTCAACGTGGTTTGTGATATGTAATGTTTGCAACTGGAATTGTGTTGTTATGGTTTGTTTTCATTTATATAAATGTATGATTGCCTATTTCATATATGATAATTTAATAAAGATGTTTCTTGTTTATAAAAAAGAAAAAAAAATCATGCAAACCCAACTTAGTGTGCACTGAAAAGATAAGTGATACTGAAGTGATTAACAAGTCAGGAAATGAATTAATATTTTTTTGTTTATTTTTTGTATGGAGAAAGAATCTGGGCTGTGGGAAATAGTTCTGTTTAGAGTTTAATAGTCTTTTCTTAGTCATGCTAAAAAATGATTTAGCCATAGTAGAAGTCGTGTGTTTTTCTTTCTTGTTTTAGGTCAGATCAGCCTCGTATAACCAAAGATGTGATTTGCTTTCATGCACAAGATTTTGTTGAGGTAGTACATCGGTTGCAGTTGGATTTGCATGAACCACCTCTTTCCCAGGTAGGTAGCTTAAGTTGTGTTTATCATCTGGCAGGTAAGTGTGTTGGGTCCAAATCTTGTAATTGAACTACATACAGAGGTAATGGTGCCAGCATTTATTTCAACACACACAATTCACAAATAAGTGATTACTGTAGATTAATTGTATACCAAAAAACAGAAAATGTGGTATGTTGGTTTTCAAAACATCAAAAATAAATGCACAAAACTGTCTTAATCGAATTGTGTTAGTCTATGCAGACATAAGCAAAATGCCAGCAGATGGGGCCTCAGCATCATGATTTTGTGCTTCAAGCATTATTTACTGTGCCATTACTGTTTTCTGGCCCATGTTCAAGTTTTGCTTCACCAATCCTTGTTTTTAACTTGACAGTGGAGTGAGTTTGTGGTTTTACCACCTGGCTTGAAGTACCCTTTTACCATTCTTTATGTGAAGAAACTCCTCCACTCCAAATCCATATATCCTTTCCTCTTTCTGGTGTTGTTTTTCATGATCCTTCCTGTATTGGTATGGATTATGATTATAATGTTTTATACTGTTTGCCTGTTAACATTTTTTAAATATCTTTTCTGGTTGAAAGTTTACAGTGTAATTTGTGGTGAACGAGACAACATACATACTGTAATGGTGAAACTGACTTTTACTTTACATTCATCTGAAAGTTTTCCATATGATATAATGTGTGTATAACTTGTTTCTCACACTAAACAATACCTATATACAGTATTTATATAGCATGCCTAGGTCAAATATTTTAATGACAGATTCATTTACCATAGTAGTGCTTCATACTTGTATTATTTTATGAAATTTAGTGCGATAGAGAAATGGAGAGGAGGTAGAGAATCTGAAGTTATTCCTTTTTAAAATTCCAGAGTAATTCTGAAATTTTAGGCCAGTATTTAAAATTACTAGATTTAGTGGTGGATGTTAACTGTATTTATTAAGTATGTTTCTTTGTTGTGTTCAAGTTTTAAGGTTAGTAAAAATTCTGAAAAGGTATTAAGTGAGTTCTGGGACCATTTCCTTATGATTGATATCCTTGCTATAGCTAAGACAATCCAAAGTAGAAAACATTGACACTTTTAATACAAAAAGGTATATTATTATTGTACAATATCTTTTAACAGTTTAATGTTTTTTTTTTCCTCCCTGTATCTGACCCTCATCTGAAATTAGCTCTTCTTCTTCACTAGGTTTACCAAACCCATCTTAGCCTCTCAATGTCACAACCCAACTAATGTCTGGGGCCTGTGAGGAGGTTGGGGATGCTGTACAGAGACTATTCTTCTCTAACTTCTGCCACTCCACAATATCCTTGGCCTTGAGGATTTGTTGGAGGGGGTGTAGATGTGGGTAGGAGATCTGAGAATGTTCGGGGGGGGGGGGCGCATTAGAACTAAATTTATCCAGTAGTAGATTGGCTGTGGGGTCTATATCACATAGTCGAAGTTTTATAACGTCGAACATGAAAAGTACGAACCATTCTGTTCGAAGTTACAAAACTTCGACTATGAATGAAAAAAAAAGGAAAAACAAAATAAACTGTTGTAAGCAGGGGGGCAAGCCCCCCTGCACCCCCACTACTTAAATATACTAACTCCAAGATTGCACCTCATTCAACAGAATGGAAACCTCCCCTTACGGAGATTTCCATTGAAACGCTCGAACTTGTACAAGTTCGAACTTATGGTCTCGACCATATAAGGTTCGCACTTGTACAAGTTCGACTGTGTGATAGGAACACTTGGCTATGTCCTGTGGGTTGGAGTATGTGAAATTATTTACTTTTAGCTCTGTGGAGTGCTGGGCATTCACTGTTTCTAAGGTTTGTAACGTAGTTAAAGCTTTATGGTTGTCCTTTAACTGTGTGGCTGTTTTTAGCTCCAATCTGACTTTGGTTGATTTGAACAAGTTCTGGAGTTCTCTGTTAAGTTTATCAAGATATTTTTTGCGTCTTGAGAGTTCCATTTATTTTTACATGCAGTGAGCTTTTTCTTTTGTCATAAATCCTGTTTGTTTGGGTTCCACCATAATGGTTTACTTTTAAGTTTGGGAATGTATTTACATGGGATGGGGACACAGGCATCGTGCATCTATTCACATATAAATAGAATTTGGTTCTAAAGATTTTGTATAAGCAGTGGGGTCATTGATTTGGAAGGGGATATTGAGTTTAGCCAGGTAATCACCCATTTCAGCAGATTAGTCTTGAAATGATCCCTGAATACTGGGGTATTAAAGAATGTTTTTGGCTTCAGTCTTGAGGTGAATGTGACTGATTTGTGGTCTGATTTGAACAGGGATGAAGTTACAGTTGGTAGGGAGCAGAGCTGTCCCATATTGGTGAGGACCAGATCCAGGACTTTATTGTCCCTGATTGGTGTGTGGGCCAACTTGTTCCATAGAGGTTGTACTGAAGTCCAGAAATCCTTGGGCATGGATGTTACTGTATGTACACATCTCCCAGATAATGAATGGTTAGTTGAAGTCCCCTAGGAGAATGATGTTTGGCTTAATGCTTAGGGGCTCCATACTAGTTGGGTAGGAGTTACTGGGTGAGGCAGAAATACAGGGTGTCCATTAGTTAGCCATGATGTGTTATTGGTAAGTTGGACATGGAGGAGTTTCAGATCATTATCTTGTCTAACTAGTCTGGAGGTGAAGTGTTTTGCATATATGGAGACACCACCACCTTTAATGCTTTTATCTAGTGTAGTGGGCCTGAATTTGTGGCAGGGGTTGAAGTCTTGCACTGATAGGTTGCTCTCAGTGATTTTTGAACTAGGTCTCTGTGATGATGCATATGTCAGTGTTTTCCAGGATAAGGAGTGATTGTAGGAATTGGAGCTTTTTAAGTTTCTTAGCATTGAGCAATAATACCTTTGTTACCTAGATTCTATTTTGTTATGTTGGAAGTTTTTGAATATGGGCATTAACTAAAAAAGGCACTGTAGGGATGGACACGTTTTTAGCCAGTATACAAAAGCCTTAGGGAGGGGTGCAGGTGCAGGCCATCCCTGCCATAGCAGTTAGGACCATCTACTGTGTACTCCCAGGCCAGTATATATATTAGATGCCCTCTGAATATCACCAGAAGCTAAGGCAGTTGTTAAAGTCAATTCTTTTGTTCGTATTGCAGCATCACTCTTGGTGATAGTAAAATGCTGCTCAAGGCTAGGTTCATAATTGCCTGTGACACACGTTCTGAGAGCTCCATCCTATCTCTCTTCATAAAGTCCACAGAGGTAAATCTCAAGTCATTTACACCCAGATGCACTATGACTGTGCCATATATTTACTTGTGGTGAGTGACTGCATGATGAGGTGAATTCTGGCACCTGGTAGATAACTGACTGAGACCCTCTGCTTGGTAAGTGGAACATCAGTGTGTCTAACAATGGAATCACCTACAAGTAGGATGTTGGATTGTGTGGAGAGTTGCCTTATGGGCGTTTGAACTGAAACGCTGAGAGTCTTAGATGCATACTTAAAGGTGGGTGCTGAGTGTACTTATTTCTTAGGTTACAATTAGGAGGCATTTGTGATTTATGTAGGTTACTTTTAAGAGCCTCAGCATATGTAGGTCTGTGTATTTGGTCTGATTTGTTTGCAATAAGTTTAGCTTGGAGTTGTGTGGTACTGACGACCTACTTGTTATTTGTAGAATCTTCTTGTGAGAGTTTTGCCTTCAGTAGCATTTAATAACCGCATCTCTCACACACTGTGTCTTGGTTGTCAGTAAACATGATACAGTTGCTACATTGTCTCAGGATGCCCATTTCAACCAAGCTGGCTACAGACATGGTTAAAAGTGCAAATCCATGGCTGCAGGTGCTTACACATAAGCTGAAGGGGAGTAGCATCGATGAGGTTTGGAGTTGATTACTGGATGCTCTATCTGTCTGGTAGTAGAGACAGGGTTGATGTTAACACAGCTGTGCGGCTAGGAATCAATGACCCTTATCTCTTTCTTTCACTAGAAGCAAAAGACTAGCTCTAATACCATACTGCTTCCTGAGTAGTAGTATTAATCCAACTGTTGTTGTTGGGTTCAGTACACTTGCTATAGTCTTAAGTTGGTAGATTCGTTGGATAGAACCTACAGCAGTTAGATGCAACAGACAGCCAAGCTGCACATAGACCGTGAAGAGATTCTGGACCACACAGTGAAACCCCAATACACACTACCCAATCAGAGACAAATGGAAAGCAATGGCGTCTGCTGTTTCTGACACTGGAAACAAAACAGTAGTATTAATCCCAAGCTGGCTCTGATGAAGCAATTTTACTGACTTTCCAGTGATTGGTAATTTTCTTGGTAGGCTAGGAAGTATTGTCGGTCTCTGTTCCTTCTCTTACCAGGAACAAAACAAACACTAATGCTAGGCTGATTCTTGAGAAACAGTTCCTTGGCTCTACAGTGATTGGTAATCTAGTCTCAGATGGTACTGATCTTAAAAGTAAGAATATTGCAGTGTGCAGAGTGTGGGATATGAAACAGCCTAGCTCCAGCTTTAAAAGTCTAAGGGGCAGGCCTTCCCAGTTTGATCTTTCAGTGCTTAGCAGAATGTAGAACGAGCAGATAAAATGAGACTAGGAAGAGCTTCCAAAGTGAAATTTACAGTAGAGGCCGCCGGCATACCTCTCAACTGTACAGATTTTTAAAGAATGTCCAGATTTTTTTACCTCCTATTTTTGGTCGTTTTTTCATAAAATTGTGTTTTTTTTTGACAAATCACTGGCAAGTCATTAAAGATTAAAGTCCGAAAATAAAATAATAACAGACATTTCAGTTTCGGACTTCACACACTTCAGAAAATTCATGCTAAAGTAAAACTTGCTATTCTATCAACTTTTTAAGTTTGTAAGTGTAATATGTAAAAGTTTTCCTATTTTTGGGCCTTTGCACCCCCCCCCCATTATTTCTGGCTTTGTCTAGATTTCTTGCTCTGAGGTTGAGAGGTATGGGGGCCGGCAGATCAAAAGCCAGCAAGTCCGAAAGCACAACAGAGTGAGTGGTTTGGGTAGAGAAAAATCCAATGCAGTCACACCTAACAGTAGTCTCACAGCACTTGCAGTTGCATAGGAATGCAGCTAAACAAGAAATCATATTTCTCGGATCCTCCTGCTAATTAGTTAAATGTGATTCCTTTTCAGTCAGTGAAATAGAAAAGGAATGCTTTCTCACTGACCCTAGCCAAGAATGTTTAAAACTCCAAAGAAAAAAGCTTTCATGTAAAACAGAATTTAAAGTAAAGCTGTAATACAAGAGCAAAAATAAAACAATGGAAGTATCTATACCTTAAAATAATTTGTATCCAAAATCCAGTGCACTTGCACACCAACAGTATTCTCACTGCACTTGCAGTTAAATAAGAATGCACGTAAATTAGAAATGCTGTTTCTCAGCTCCTCCTATTAATTAGGCAGATCAGAAGTGTCCAACCTGCTGCCCTCAGACCTCTTCAATGTGGACCCCAACCTCTAATTGCAACATCGATATATGCATGCCCCAAAAC